>NW_027526203.1:416780545-416928661 GCF_048455015.1 Haemaphysalis longicornis | reverse complement strand
AGTCGAGTGCGCTGGGCTGAAGCTGAAACACGGCATTCGCTTCGAGTGTAAGCTCAGCTTGGCCGGTAATGGGTTGTTGATTTTTTTATTGTAATGCTTCGACGCTACACAGGCGATGAAGCGCGCCGCAGTGGAGGGCTCCGGATTAATTTTGGCCACCTGGAGATTTTAATGTGCGCCGAAATCCCGAACCCACGGCCGTTTTCGCCTTTTGCTTTCACCAGAAAAGCGGCCGCCGCTGCCGGGAATCGAGCCCGCGACCTCGTGCTCCGCTGCACAACGCCATAGCCACTGAGCCTCCGCGGCGGGTAATGAGTAGTTGATCGATTGTGAGGTTTAGCGGGCCGTAGCTGCACTTGGGCTATGAGGCGCACCGTGGTGGAGGACTCCAGATTCATTTTAACCCCCAACCACCGGAGAATCTGTAACATGCTCCGAATCTCGACACAAGGTCGTTTTGGCTTTTCACCTTCATCTGAGAAGCAGCCACCGTGGCTGGGGTCGAACCCGTGCCCATCGGCTCAGCGGCACAACGCCTTAGTTCATACATGACCGCGGCGGGTTCATTAGCATAAACAGAGAGTAAGATGAGTTCAAAATCTCAAACGCTTTTGAGCGTCCCTTTAATTTCTACCCAGATAAAAAAAAAAAAGTCAGGGCAAAGTGACGCCCTTTGCACGGAGCCTTTCCTTTTGCGGCGCGTCCACAAGATTAAGATTCCGTGGCCCCACGCGCAAAATGAGAAACGATGTGAGTTATTTCCTTGCCCATTACATAGCAAGCCACCTCCGCATTTATGAACTACGACCACTGAACCATCACAGCCAGACGACTCTGTACCAACGTGTTGCTCAATATGGGTAGCCCAATCTTGTCTGGGCGGTGCTATAGGCGTGTTGTTGGTAGTTTTGGCTCGGTGCGGAAAGGGGAGGTTGAGGTTTGGGGGCCTATCTAGAAATGAGAAGTTACTCTAAGGAAAATCAGCAAAGGTTATCGCCTCTGTTTTTTTTTTTTTTTTTCATTGCTACATGTGACCTGATGGCGTCATGTAGAAAACTAATGAAGGCCCGCCTCTTCATAAAATAAAAATTACGCGTGGAAGTTTTCGTCAGCGTGTATAACTGTGCGTGACTGTATATAGTTGCAGCATCGGCTCATCGTTGCCCACCATAGGCTTGATACCCTACATTCTTTACCGGCGCTAGTGCCCTACAGACTAACGAATTTGGCGTTGACATTTCTTTGAGGCGGGGAAAAGGGTCGTTCTACGTCTTTTTTCTCTTCATTACATTAGGAAGGGGATGGTCTCGCACCGCATATAGCTAGCTATCTTTCAAGCGACAAATTTCAAAATCAGAACAGCGGCAGAGAAGAAAAAGTAAGGACATTTGAAGGAATGTGTACATAAGATTTCAAAAGAAAAAAAAAACTATAAAAGGCGAGAAGGAGGTAGGGTGCCGCTGGGGTAGATCGAGGCCACCCCGCGCAAGCAGGCGTCAAACACCGGGCTGGCGTCGTGCTGAGACTGGAAGGAGGTGCATTCCACGAAGCATCATTTGAAGGGCGGATATGTGAGTCCGAGATATGTCTGACGGCTTTACTGGCTTCTGATGAGAAGACGCTCCATCAAGTAAACGGATAACGACGAGTGGAAAGTGAATGTGCGGTCGTAAAAGCGGCCGCCTGAAGCCGTCAGTGACGACCTGTACGTCTGAACATTTCGACGGCGACAACCGAACTCGATGTGGCATCCGCAAATAACACAGTTCACGATGTTAGCTGCCCATTAAATATTGCTCGGTGGATTACGTTCATTCAAAACCTTCGTCTATCGTGGTTCTATAAACAAGGTTCGGCTCCAAATTAGACCATAAGCTTAATTTACTACTCTGAGATGTGGTTTTACATTATTTTCTTGGCGTACATACCGGTGTCCATAAATGGACTGCCAAAATAGAATTTCAGAAAAAGTAGTTGCTCGCTCTTTTTTTTTTTTTTTTTTTTTGCATCTGATGCACAATAACAATTGCCTGACGATTACGATACTCCCTAATACAAAGTTTGAACGCAGTGCGAACTGCAGTCCTGTCGTCACGGCGCATATAGCTCCAGCATCTCAGGAAGTGATCCCGTGATCAGCAAACTCACGACGGTGCGCGCTATATACAGTGGCGTTATCTCGCATCGCGTGGCCGCCGCCGAGGATGTTATAAATCGTGTTTGAGCCTCCCGCGAAAATTTCACGTGGTTCGAATGAGCTACGCAACGAAGAGGACGACGAAGGACCGATGTATACGCGCAGAGAGAGAGAGAGAGAGAGAGAGAGAGAGAGAGAGAGAGAGAGAGAGAGAGAGAGAGAGAGAGAGAGAGAGAGAGAGAGAGAGAGAGAGAGAGAGAGAGAGAGAGAGAGAGAGAGAGAGAGAGAGAGAGAGAGAGTAAACTTTATTTCGAGGAATATCAGTGAATATGCATCATAAAAGCGATGCTGGTGGTTAGATCGCGTTGATGGCTGTCAGCGTGAACTGATCAGCGACCTCGGCAGCCCTGGCGACCAAGCGGGCCTGTAGGTCCGGGTCCGAGCTGCACAGCGCGGCCTCCCACCGTTCCTCGGAGGGTATTTCGGGAAAGGGGCTTTTCGAGCAAGCCCAGATGATGTGGGATAGTGTGGCATGATCGCCACATAAGTAGCAGGCCGAAGTGGGGTACAGAGCTGGGTGGATGTGCGTCAGGACGGCGGGATTAGGAAAGGTGCTGTCTGAAGAAGTCGCCACGTGTGAGCCTTAGAATTCTCTAAAGTTTTGTCCGCCGGAGGATAGGTCCAGCGGGAGAGGCGGTAGTGCATAGTGATGTCGTGAAAAGAGACCATGCAGGTGATCCCGCGCAGATCGCGCCCCGTGGTAGGGATAGAGGCTGGGCCCAGCCCGGATCGTGAGTCCTCGGGCGTGTTCGTGGGCCGCTTCGTTCCCTTCGAGGCCCGAATGCGCGGGCGTCCAGGTCAGAAGAACTGGCTGTTTTAGGGGTCGGGCAGAGCTTCCTGTCAAAATTTTGAGTGCCGGCTCTGGGATGCGACCGGTGGAAAAATTTCGAATTGCAGTTTTAGAATCGGAAATGATCGTGCTGGGAGTGGGGTCGAGTGTTAGAGCTAGGGCTATGGCCGCCTCTTCCGCTGTCTCTGGGCGGGGGGACCGAACGGTGGCCGATTGAGAAGTTCCTTGGCATTGTTCATGGCTACAATCGTGTATGCGTCGTGGAATCGGTATTCTGCCGCGTCGACATATACAACTCGGGATTGTTGCCGTACATCTTGTGGAGTGCTTCCGCTCGCTTTAGTCTCCTAGCGACGTGGTGTTGAGGGTGCATATTGCGGGGCAACGGTTTGATTATTAGTTGGGAGTGTATTGACGTGGGGATGGAATGTAGTTGCGCGAAGTTTGTATGGTGACCGATACCCAGTTCTTGAAGGATGCCTCCCCGTGCTGGTTCGGGCCAGTCGCTCATACTGACTCGTTAAGTGGGCTTCTATCAGCTCTTGAGCTGTATTGTGGAGACCCATTCCGTCCAATCGGGCAGTAAAAGTGCCGGGAATGAGTCGAAGCGCCAATTTATAGGTTCGCCTAATTAGCACGTCTATTTTATCAACGTCGGCCTTAGTTAGGAGGAGATAAGGTAGGGAGCAAACTAGCCGGCTTATGACAAAGGCTTGGAGA
Source organism: Haemaphysalis longicornis (assembly GCF_048455015.1). Classification (NCBI taxonomy): domain Eukaryota; kingdom Metazoa; phylum Arthropoda; class Arachnida; order Ixodida; family Ixodidae; genus Haemaphysalis; species Haemaphysalis longicornis. The sequence goes on along the minus strand of NW_027526203.1, from coordinate 416,924,954 downwards.
ATGCGAACTTTTTCGCTTTCGGCAATACCCTTATGGTGGTTGGTGACCCTGCGGACAAGTAGGGCCGCTTGGTCCGCGGCTCGGTTCATTAGGCTTATGAAGCTGTCACTTTTGCGGTTGCTTTGTATACTTAATCCTAAGATTCGGATTATCGGGACCTCTGGGATCGGTTTGCCGTTTATGTGGAGCTCGATGTTCGGTTTCTGAGGTGGTCTTTGAGCCGGCGACGGTAGTAAAAGCAGCTCGGATTTAGATGGAGAGCAAGAGTCCCGCTCTGCCAGCTTCTTCTATGATGATGTCGTTGCCCATCTGCAAGATTTCCTCAATTTGGGCATCGCTACCTCTGTTTGCCCACAGAGTGATGTCATGCGCGTACAGGTTATGATGGAGACCCGGAATTTTTTCTAGTCTCTTCGGGATTTTTAGGATGGTCAGATTAAACAAGCGTGGGGAAAGAATGGCTCCTTGAGGAGTACCCCTTCCTCCAACCGAGAAAATGGGGGTTACGAGGTCACCCACGTGTATGACAGCCGTCCTGTCTGAGAGAAAGTCTTTGATGTAGTTATAGGTGCGTACTCCAGGATTGATCGATTGCAGGCCTTTGAGAATGGCCTCGTGGCCAACGTTGTCGAAGACCTTGGTCAAATCTAGTGCTAGCACTGCCGATGAATCTAACCTGTCAGGCGAACGTCGTATGACGGGATGATGGAGTCTGAGCATCACAGCTTGTGTAGATAAACCGGCTCGGAAACCTATCATCGTATGGGGGAATTGCTCTGTGTCTATGAGGTGATTTGACAGTCGGGTGTGTATGATGTGCTCCATGAGCTTACCGAGGCAGGATGTAAGTGAAATAGGGCGTAGATGTTCGAGTGCGAGAGGTTTGTTCGGCTTGGGAATCAGAACTACCTTGGCATGTTTCCACGACCGATGTAAGGTGCCTGATCTCCAGCACTCGTTCATGTAATGCGTTAGGGATGCAATCGATTTGTCATCCAGATTGCGGAGTGCTTTATTAGTTACGCCATCGGGGCCAGGAGCTCAGCTGGTGCGAAGTTTTGCGATGGCCGCCCTGAGCTCCGCTTCCGAGATGTCTCGGTCCATTTCAGAATTTGGGAGGCCTGTGTAATTTGGGAGCTTGGGGCTAGGACTCGGGGGCAAATATGTGTCACGAATTTGGTCAAGGAGTTCTGTATCGGATCCTGGGTAATTATGCATGACCTGTGTTAGACGGTTTCTCTGCTCAACTTTGCTGTGGTTAGGATCGATGAGGTGTCTGAGAAGCTGCCATGTTTTCTTCATCCCTAGATTTCCTTGAAGCTGGTCGCAAATTTGGTCCCATTGGTCTCGTGCGAGCTCGGTGGCGTGTGCTGCTATTTCCCTTTCCAGTGAGGCCATGCGCAACTTAAGCTTGCGGTTGTGTTTTTGTCTGCGCCAGCGCTTCTGGATGCTTTTGTAGGCCTCCCAGAGGTGGGCAAGCCTGGCATCAATGGTTAGGGATGGGATGTCCTGATAAAGCTTTTTCGTGGTGGTTTTTATGTCCTTTAGGAGTTGTTCCGTCCACGTGTCTATATTTGATATCGGAGCGTCATCTGCATTGTTGTTTCGAAGAAATCGGAATTCGTCCCACCCGACTAGTGTTGCCTGACGGGGAGTGTATTTGATTTTCGTCGTGTGCTTAATTACTGTCTCGATAATAAAGTGATCACTGCCGAGGGTGTGACCAGTAGCTTCCACTCTTCGCATCTCGTATGTAGGGCGAAGGTAAGATCTGGGGCAGTGTCAATTTGGACGCTGTTACCTATCCTGGTGGCTATTCCGGAGTCAGCAAGAATGCTAAAGTGGTGTAGCTGTATTTACTCCCAGAGGTCCCTTCCTTTTTTGTTACTGCATCTGTAGCCCCAGGCGGTACGTGGGGCATTAAAATCTCCTACCATCACTAGCGCGTGCGGTCCTACTTCCCTGCGTGTGAGAGCGAAAAGAAGATTAAATCTACGGTCGCGGTTCCGCGGTGGGCTACATACATTATGAAGATTTTAGTGGCTTCGCGCTTCTTTGGAATGATTGTTATTAGATCATGATGAATGTCTATACTGTCAAATTGTTGCCTGGTCGCCGGTAGGTTGTGGTTGACCAGGGTGGCTGTGCGGGTATTTTCGGGGTCCTGAAAAGCTTTATAGCCGGGTAGTTTAACGTTAGTTCCGCTTTCTCGCAGTGCAATTACATCGGGAGGAAATTGAAGTGACTGGGCAAGGAGTTGTAGTTCTGGCCGCTTCCGTTTAAATCCGCGGCAATTCCACTGCCAGATTTTAACTGTACGGTTTGCCTCTGTTTCTCTCGACATGGAGAGCGGAGGATTGCTGTGATGGGACTGTTAGCAGTTGGCTATGTGGTAATATTACGATAGACTTCTGGGTACTATATACGCGCAGCACGCAGCGCGTGCTGGGCTTTTGTGCTTTTTTTTTTTTTGCGAACGTGAAAGAACAAGACTTGCTTTCATGGATGCCTGGTTTTCCGTCTGCTTTCTTGGGCGCCACTAGACGCAAGGCGCGGTTTTCCCACACGTCTTGTGCCGCCTTGGAATACCGCCCTCCCCATCACACTTTCGCCATACTTTCCTAGCTCCTTTGCTTTCCTTCTACATCTCATCTACCTTGGGCGTCCTCTAAGTTCGCTCGGTTGCATCGAGGGACGACGGCGACACCAAACCACAGGAGCGGGCGCTTAAGAGCTTGCGATCTAAAAAATTGGGGCAGCTTCGCATTAGTGGCGCGAAGACTGGGCAAGCAGCGAAGCTGGCGGCCCCACTCAGCTTATTCTTGGTTCGGCTAAGTTTATGCGTGGTTATGCTTGGAGACTAGACCAGGTTTTCTGCGTGGTTATGCTTCACGACTCGGTCAAGTTTTCTGCGTGGTGTCGTCGTTAGCCCTCCAAAGAGGAAATAACACTGGGTCGTTAATGTATGTACAATGCACGCGTGCCCACCGGCTTTGCGGCGAAGCTCCCAGGTTAGCGGAGGGCTCAGCGGGACGAGTGTTTGCTGAAAATTCGTTAACTCGTTCGGTGGATACCGTACGGCTTGTGTGGTTTGGAGGTTGGGACGCTAATTAAGAAATTGATTAACGTTATCGCTTCTCAGCCGTTTGGGTTCTTTCATTTTGGCACTAATTGTTATTTTTTTACCGTCAAAACTTATTTACTCGTCGCAATAAGTGGTAGAGCAGGCCTCCCCGCGACGCGTTTGATTGATTGATTGTAGGGTTTATCGCGCCGACGCAACGCACGCGATGAGGCGCGCCGTAGTGGAGGGCTCCGGATTAATTTTGACCACCTGGGGATCTTTAACGTGCGCCGAAATCTCGTACGGCTGGGCGTTATTACTTTTCGCCGCCATAAGAAAAACGGCCGCCGCAGCCGGGAATCGAACCCGCGACCTCGTGCTCAGCGACGCGTTTCCAAAGCCGTGCTTGTACCAGGTGTATCGCGCCTCCGACAGGGGCCGACACGAGTCCCGCCGAAGTGCGGCGAGGCAAAGCAAGCTACGGTAAAGCTGCATTGCCGGCGTGCGCGATGACGTCATTGCTGTGCGAGGTTTTTTTGCGCACGTTCGCCGGCCCAACCACAAGCTTAAGCCCCATCGCTATTACAAATACACCCTCTGTGTATCTGCAACCCTTCGCCTAGCATAGAATGGGAGAGCTAAGCAGCAGCTCTTCCCTTCTGCAGCCCTCCGTGCAGCAAATGTTAGTAGACGTAGCGGGCACACTGCATGCGGTTTCGTGAGGTGGGCTCATTCGATCGTTTGCTCCGCTACAGGTTCGTGGGCCTGAAGCGTTCCAAGCCCGAGGTGAACGTGTGGGTGTGTCTGGGCGGCAGCGTGGACGACGGAACGCGGTTCGCGACGCTCGTCAAGGATCGGCGCACGCGCGTCACCTTTGTGCGCAACTCGGCCGAGTGGCTGCAGCGCAACGCGTTCCAGGGCCTGCTGCTGTACTGGATGTACCCGGCGCCCGAGCACCGCATCAACTTCACCGTCCTGCTGGCGGACCTGCGCAACGCGTACGCGCGCGAGAAGCTGCTCGTGTCCGCCGTCTTGCCCGTGAGCACGCGGCAGCGGCGCGAGTCCTACTTCGTGCAGTCCGTCTACGAGAACCTGGACGTGGTGCTGGTGGACGGCCACCGGTCGGTTGACCCGCACCGCTTCCCCATCACCACGTGCGCGTCGCCCGTGCGCACCTTGCTGCGCGCCTGGCACCAGGGCCAGTACGGCCTGCTGCGCGTGCTAGACGACCTGACACTCGAGACGGACGACTTCCGCAAGACTGTGCTCAGCGTGTCCTTCGCGGGCGTCTCGTTCACGCTCCGCCACAAAAACCTGCACCGCGTCGGAGCCGCGGCCGCGGGGCCTGGCCTGCCCGGCAAGCGCACCAACGAGTCCGGCGTGCTGAGCTACGTCGAGGTTCAGGAACATCTGCGCGACGAGGGCTGGAAGCGCTCCTATCACCGCTACGGCCGCTGCCCGTTCGCCAGGAAGGATTTCCAGTGGGTCGCCTACGAGGACGAACACAGCCTGGATGACAAGGCCGGCCTACTCTCTGCGAGCGCGGGCCTAGCCGTTTGGGACGCCGACATGGATGACTTTGCCGGCATCCTGGGCAAGCCGTACCCACTGCTGCGCAAGGTGCACCAAGTGGTACACGGCCACTCAGCGCAGCACAAGAACGCTGGCCCTGTCCGTTCCTACAGGAACTTCTTTTAGCGCCGCCACCGAAAACTGCGCTTCGGCTTACATATTTCTTTTTTTTCCGGGACCCTCCATATAGCATCATACTATGCATATATTCGCAATTAAAAGATCGGGTGTGGGAAAGTCTTCTGTTGTCATTTCTTCTTGCTATATTCATGCGGCGTTTGGTGCCACAGCTGCTTAGACTGCGAAACTTCATAAGAGTAGAACAAGAGTCGTGTGACCCTGCCGAAATGTCACCTAACCAGTCGCTGATTCGTTTTGTCTCAATATATTACTAAATATTTGAGATAAACTCAATGAGAGCACCTGAACGTTATCTGATAAGCGTATTGAAAATATCTTGCATATATATATATGTGGTATTACGAAAACACATTGTGACGTCTGAAGTGTAAGGGGGTGAATTGGTCACTGCAACCAGGTACTTTAAACGTGCTCTTTTCAGTGACTCAGTACAGCAAAGTTGTGAGTTGCGTGAGCAGCCTGCGATTGCAATGGTACTTTTATATTCAAGCCTTCTCCAGCCTAGTACAGCGACCGCAACAACTGCACAGAGGAGGACTGGCAGTATTCTAGTGCTTACGACAAAGGAGGGCACGTGGCGCTATCAAAGACAGGGATATGCATAAAATGAGCGAATGATCAAGAGCAGTGTGATTTGGGCGAGTTGGTGAACGTTCATGACTGAAAACCAGCGCGGAAAAAACACAGCACAACAAAGGAACGAGAAGTACACAGGACTAGTTTATTTTGTAGAAAACACTGGTAATATACATACATGCAACGAATAAACAAACAAAATCAAAATCGCTCATCCGTATGCACAAGCATAATATATTGCTTTACGTGGCCATGCAAGGGTGTCACTCAGATCAGCGTATTCACGGTCATGCAGCACTACTGAGGGCATACTGGTACGTCGGTCGGCAGGTCGTCTTATTTGAAAGGTCTCGATTATTTACCTTGTTTTATCTGTTTCGACAACACATGGGTTTCTTCAAAAACCGGTACACAGCTCTGTGAGCGGCCGTATTTTGCCAGATGACTATGCGGACTCCCTATTAATGAATGCGGGTACTCCGACAACCTGGTGTTCAGGCACCTCAAGGTTTGTCCCACGTATATAAGTCCACACCGAAGTGGCGACATATTCACGACACCCGTTGCACATTTTACAAATGGCTCAATTATTTATCGAGCACACATTTTTGCTCTTTGTATTCCTGGAAGCCAATCTTAGGCCGACGGTACTGCACATTTACTAATTTATTTGAGGCCGAGAACACCACGTCGACAGCGTACCTTTTTGCCACGTTTTTTAACTTATAAGAGAGCCGGTGCTTGTACGGTATTACAACGGGGTATCTTTTTCTTTGCATTGGCGGCTGCGTCGCGGAACCTGCCGCATCTTTTCCTTTTATCCATTTAACTAATTTCTGCACGACCATGAGGATAACATTGACGGGGTAGCCTGCCGTCCGCAGTCTACTTATCTGGATAGAGAAGCTGTCCTTCAACTGATGGTCACATGACCTTGAAAGTGCTGAGCGTACTGAATTAAAAGCGATCCCGTTTTTTTTTTTTTTACCTTGGAATGACCAGACTTGAGGCTTAGGACATCTTTTTGAGATCTCGGGGGGTAACACCAGAATATGTTACCTTTATTGAAAGTTAATTGTGAATAAACAAACTGCAGCTTTTTCAATTTTGGCAGCTCAGATGTGAACTGCAATCCGAGGCCACACTCATTGAACATATTTAAAAGGACTTCTACATTCGGTTCTCCATTCTCAACAATTATTAGAAAATCATCTACAGAACAGGAAATATTTTTTGCCAAGCCGCGTACATTTCTTTCGATATTTCTGTCAACCCTACCTAGGAATATATAAGCATAGCAGCCACCTTTGAGCCAGTACACACCCCTCGTTTTTGAGCAAAAAATTCATGTTGCCACTTGATAAATGTTGATTTCAGATAGAATTCTGGTATTTCCGTGAAAGTGTTGACTGACACGCCGCACGTTTGAATTAAACCTACGTCGTCGTTGTCTTCAGTGATATACAGTTTTATGATTTCATTAATTCGTCGTTAGGAATTGTGTAGAACAAGTCTTGCACATCAATGCTCACAGCCTTGCATGTTCCGGGGTTCGACGATTCAAGATACTTTACTAGGGCATCTGACTGGAATTAAATACGGGCGGTTCAGTTGCAGGGACCAGAGCTGCTCCTCTAAAAATGAGGCAGCCGCCATCTGCCAAGTATGTCTTTCTGTAACTATTGTGCGGAAAGGGGCTTCGGGCTTATGCATTTTAACCACGAAAAATGGCTCCAACTGGAGACCTTCTGCTTTCTTTACTGACAGTGATAATTGTTCGAGATTGTGACTTCTTAACAACGACATAGCGCGCCCTTTTACCATGTCGGCTTTTGCATCGATAGGTTGAAAATTCTTTTTGATGGCCATCAGGGCCTTCTCACAGAAAACGTTCCGGCGCAACCACAAAACAGCCTTCCTTCTCTGCCGCAAGTATGTGCAGACTGTTCTGAACCGCACACTCGACATGTGCAGCTTTCCCGCTCATGGCAGTCCTTACAACAGTGATTACTCTCTAGTTATTTAGCGCAATGTAAAGTATTTTCACGCAGCTAATATTGCGGTTGAAAACTTGCTTTGTGCACAGTTTGAAATCTATAGCACGTTGCGCGACTAAGCTCCAGAGCCATGGAAACTATCCCATACAAATGCATAGGAAGTAAGATTTGACAAGGAATTACACAAAAAATATTCAGAATCATGGAAAATAATTTGACAAATTTCATCTCCCCGTTTATTTCTTGCTTTATGCCAAATATCACTTTCCTGAAGTGGTTTTGCTAGGTTCCCGAAGGTCGGAATTTTGAGCGAGAAAGCTGGGGATGTATTTTCAACACCAAGGCGGCGTTCCCGCGTTTCACCAGTTCGGACAAGCACGTCAACGCACTCGGAGATACAGCGGGGACGATCCTGTTCTGGAACCCGTCGGGAGACGAGCCTGGAGAGGGGCCACCGTCTCCGGAGGATTGAAAACTGGCTCACCGCAGAACTTATTTTATTACCGCAAGAGTTATTTTTAACTCCTGCGATCTGGATCTGACTGACTCCACGTGATGTTTCTTTGTTTTCACGAGTTTCCTTTTTTCTCTTTTGAGATTCAGCCTTAGCTTGCATCTAGCCATTCGCTGGCACGAATCTTACTCCGAATCATAATGACCTCATGGTGGACGTGTTTGGACGGAGCAGCGCGAAATTTCGAATTTTCGTCAGGAATTCTGCTATGCAAGTTCTAATATTTTCGCATTCCTCTTTCATAGCGTTCTAGAGCACCTTTGTAGCAAATTTTAACCTCCTAGCACCAATAGTTTTACAGGTATAAACGTTTTTTTTTCGTGGAGTCACACTTGGGTTTGGTATCAAGGCAAGTAAAACAAACCTAGCAGGTTGGCCCCTTAAAGACCATACTCGCGTTATCGCGGGGCTGTTCCGATAGCTTGGCAAGTTAAATCAGCTCGCTAGGCGCATTTTTGGTGAGGTACAGCGAAAAGCCCGAGTGCAAACCACAGTCACCGTAGCCTGAATCGGCGAAGCCGCCGGTGCAAAATCGCAGAATAAGGAAGTAATTTCAATGGCGGGGCCTTGAAACAGCTGAAATAGGTTGAAACCCCATTCCGCTCCATCGAACAGGGTCTTTGAAACAAGGAAAGGCCGAATAATACCAGAGCTCGTCGAAACAAGATGTAAAAAAACAAAAACAAAAAAACCGCAGTAACCACAAGCAGAACCGGCCCAGCGGCCGGGGTTACATTTCAAAAGAAAAGGAAATTATTCGCTATGCAGGGGTCAAAGATTGTTGGAAAAGCGAAAAGAGACTTTCCGCAACATCGGCCGCTAAGTTACGAAGGAGGAAAAGTCTAAATGAAATTCAGCGCTACGTCATAAACGCCGTGCCCATGCCCGGCTAGAGATAGGGAGCCGACGTAGGGTGACACGGGTAGAATCTCTAAAATTTGAATGACCCGACAACCCCTGGGTGCACAGGAAAGTACAATCACTGGCTGTGACCGCCCGCGCAAGGGTTAAACTAAATATATAATCTGTTATTATGTAGAAAATACGGAAATACAGTTTTTTGCACCCCTGTCATGGTCCCAATGTTTTCGAACTTGAGAGAGCAGAGGTTTGCGTAACTTTTGCGCAGCCCTTTTGCGTAACTTTTACACAGACAAATAGCAGGGAACGTGGAGGAGTTTTTCAGCATTAGCGAGGGAGTCTCGGCTGTCGTGATCAAGCTAAACAAGCGATACAGGTTAAAGATAGTACAGGCCAATGCTCCAACAACCAGCTATGATGATGAAGCCGTAGACCTACGAGGATGTCGAATCAGCAATGAAGAAGGCAACAGCACAGTTCACGACTGTGATGGGAGACTTTAACGCAAAGGTCGGTAAGAAGCAAATAGGAGAAATGTCAGTGGGAAACTTCGGAATAGACAATCGCAACAGTCGAGGAGATATAGTACTGGTGGGATTTGCAGAGAGAAATATCCTGGTGTTGATGAAAACATTTTTTTACAAACGAAAAGTAGGAAATGGACATAGAAAAGTCCAGATGGTACAACAAAAAGGAAATTGACTTCATTTTAAGTGACAACCCAGATATTGTGCAAGACGTAGAGGTGGTAAGATTCCGTGGTTATGCGCTTTCCACTCGTTTGTACCTACCTCCTAAAGTCCCCCCCCCCCAAAGAATTGCAAAATAAATAAATAAATAAATAAATAAATAAATAAATAAATAAATAAATAAATAAATAAATAAATAAATAAATAAATAAATAAATAAATAAATAAACACAACGATGGTGACTTGCCCTACGTTGTGTTAGCAAAGTTTCTTCATTCATTAATTCATTTATTTATTGAACGCTTTTGCATTCCCTGGGCTTCCCCTGCCACACTTGTCAAAAAAAAAAAAAAGACGGCACATGGTATTTTTGTGTCGACTATCTACACCTTAATGCGGTCACCAAAAAAGACGTCGATCCTCTAATACGCATATACCACGCCCTTCACTGCGTTCATGGTGCCAAGTACTTTTCATCTACCGATCTTCGTTCGGGATACTGGCAGATCGCCGTGTATGACATGGATCGCGAAAAAAAAAAAAAAAAACCACCTTTAAAACACCCGACTGACTTCACCAGATCAAGGTAATGCTCTTCGGGCTATGTGTGCTCCAGCTACTTTCTATCAAAAGTTTCTTAAAAGGCATCATCAGAGCTTGTAGCACCCAGCACAACGTATTGACGGCGTACCATACACAAACTAACAAACTTACCAAAGGCTTCAATCGTACCCTGACCGGCATGCTCTCGTATTACACTTATAGAGATCATCGGGATTGGGATACCACACTGCGAAACGTGACTTCCGCCTACAATTCATCCTGCCATGAAACGGCCAGTTATTCTTCGTTTTATCTGCTCTACAGCCGCGGCGTGTCTGCCGCTGCCTCGCCTCAGCGGTCTGAATACGCCGGTGATGCGATTGCTCTTGCTGACCATGCTAGCCAGGTAGCCCGCCCCAGCCTTTCTTCATCTCAGTTCATGCAGAAGACCATTTATGACTGTCGAGATCTCACGATGCACATCGAGCCAGGATCCCTTGTTCTCCTTTGGACCCGATTTGCCGAGTTGGGCTGTCTGAAAAACTTATTCCCCAATACCGCGTCCCTTTCCGCGCTTTACGCAAAGTCAACGAAGTGAATAATAAAAATTGCCCCCGTTTCACCATCCTCGTCGAGTAACAAACAAACAAACAAACAAACAAACACAAATACACACACAAATAAAGAATTACCCAAATAACTAAAAATAAATACACAAATAAATCAATAAATACAAAATAAATGTGTTTATGTGTTAATGTAGCTCCCACAAGCTTTCTTTAAGAAGCAACGAAACAGGAACAAAACAAAAAACAACAAAGGCAATGTCAGGAGTGCATTGAATTTTATTTTCTTTCTCCGAGGCAATATAAGCCTCTCTTATATTCGGTCTAAGATGATGTGCTCATATATCTTCACTCAGGTTTTCCAGAAAGGCACCATCATTTTGATTGCCACTATCTGAGGTCGTGTTCACTCGAAAACGTCCGGCTCTGCGTGGGCGCAAACGCCGGAAAACACTCTGTGGCCACTGTAGGTGCACTTCGTGGATGCGGAAATCCTCCACCACTTGCGCGAACTCTGAAACTCTTGCGGTTTATGTCACGGCGACAAAAAAATAGAGGTACTTTACTCCCTCCCACTGGAAAAATTGCCATTCTTCAGGGTGTATAAACCTTCGTTTATTTTCGTTCTTGCGATAATACCGACCATAAACACTGGTTTGGGAAAACTTCGCCCGCATAAAATAAAAGGGAAAAAAAATGCCAACCACCGCGACGGATCTCTGAAGTTGCGCCAACAGCGGTGAACACGCCCGACAATTGGAAGAGCATAGCGACATTTCTTGGTGTTGACTGAAGCAAAAACGCTTTATAGCCAGAACAGTATAGTCGGGTGTTTGTTAATTGGCGAAAATTTTTCGCGCATATTATTTTTGTAATTCAAACTTCCCTGCACTCTAGTAATAGAAAAAAAATATTCGCCAGTGACATTTTACAATAATTTTCGACCGGAAACTCGCCAAAGCATAAATGCGGGTTACCAAAGACACCCAAAGAATTTTGCCCTTCTATTCTATAATAATTGGCAGTCAAGAAGACCTCGGAAAGCAAAGGGGAGGATGTAGTAGCTCAAGATAAAGAATTTGGAAAATAAGAAAGTGGAGAAAAAATGCCCGCCAGGTGGGATCCTGAGCTACTTGAGCTACTACATCCTTGCCTTTGCTTTCCGAGGTCTTCTTGACTGCCAATTATTATTTCTGTCTTATTTTCAACGAGCCCCTCATTTCCTATTCTGATTCGCTACATGCATAGCGAGGGCCTCTGTTCTGGCAGTCTTGGTGCCATAGGGAGCTTAAGAGGGTTCAACGCTGGTCGACCACTCTCGACATGTCGTAGACGCTCGAGTCACGGCCCGGGGGTTAAAAAGAAGGTCCCCTTCACCCCGAGTAGTCCGAGTGGCGCTGGCTACCACCCCCAAGCGCAGGAAACAAAAACACCTGAACATAAATACCCAAAAAGTGGAGGGGAAAATCGCCCCGCCGGTAGCGTAGTGGTTATCGCACCAGACCGGTATTCTGGAGGTCGTGGGTTCGGATCCCACCTGGCGGGCATTTTTTCTCCACTTTCTTATTTTCCAAATTCTTTATCTTGAGCTACTACATCCTCCCCTTTGCTTTCCGAGGTCTTCTTGACTGCCAATTCTTATTTCTGTCTTATTTTCAACGAGCCCCTCATTTCCTATTCTGATTCGCTATATATATATATATATATATATATATATATATATATATATATATATATATATATATATATATATATATATATATATACAGTCGAGTCCACTTATAACAATACCGGTTTTAACAATATATCGGATATAACAATGGACAGCCGCGGCACCGTCAGCTTTTCATTGTATTCTATGGCAAAATAAACCGCTTATAGCATTGCTTTCATGATGCAATATCGGTTATCACAATTAAATGTGGGCACTGGAACCAACCCTGAACGAAACAAAAATGCAAAAACGCTGCGACAATGCCACCCCAACCCCGCCTATTACGCAACAGGGCATGAGAGCATACGCTTGGGCATGAGAGCAAGGGCATGAGAGCATAGAAATGACCGAACTTTGGTCGTCGGTGAACGGTAGTGATGGAGACGCGTCGGGACTTGAGGAGTTTTTGCACGCCGACGACGCAGTAGCAACAAATGAGGACCTCACCGACGAGGCGATCGTCGCTGCGGTCACCGGCGCGGAAGACGACAGCAGTGACGACGAGGAGGAACCGGAACCCGCGCAGGTTGTGTCGCATCAGGAAGCGTTGCAAATGATCGACTCCCTGCGCGATTTTGTGTTTGCTAAAAACCCTCCGCTCGGCCACGCGCAGCAGTTGGACGCTTTGCAAAAAGATGTCAATAAGATGGCCAGTAAGCAGTCGAAGCTGACTGCTTACGGTTTTCTACCTGCTAAAAAGTGAAAAGTTTAAGCAACTTCCCCCTCATTAAGTGCTCTTGTTTATCATGTTCCCCTCATTAAATGCTCTAGTTTGTCACGTTTTCTTTGTTATTTTCGGCATAACCCGCTTATAACAATAATCGGTTATAACAATGATATTTTCATGGCACCTCAATATTGTTATAAGTGGACTCGACTGTGTATATATATATATATATATATATATATATATATATATATATATATATATATATATATATATATATATATATATATATATATATATGTATATATATATATTAGGAGTCGGATACACCACAATAACAACAAAGAACGTCTACTTACGTAGCGGCAATGGGACTTGGTGGGACTTGGCTTCATCAGAGTACAGTTACTTGATTTTGCTGCAAAATCGTGTAAAAATCACGTAACTGTACTCTGATGAAGGTAAGTCCCATCGCCGCTACGTAAGTAGACGTTCGTTGTTATTGTTCTTGCTGTGTTACTTATACTATTTCTGCTCGCTTTGTGAGTTCTCTCTTGATATATATATATATATATATATATATATATATATATATATATATATATATATATATATATATATATATATATATATATATATATATATATATATATATATATATAACAGAAATAAGGGTTGGTAGTCTCGAGCAAACCTCGGAAAGCAAAGGGGAGGATGTGGTAGGTCATTGAAACAGATAAGGAATGTTGAAAGACAGAAAGAAAGTGGAGAAAAAATGCCCGCCAGGCGGGATCCGGACCCACGATCTCCAGAATACGCGTCTGGTGCGATGACCACTACGCTACTGGCGGGGCTATTTTACCCTCCATTTTCTGGGATATTTTTGTTAAGGTATTTTTGTTTTTTGCGCTTGGGGGTGGTAGCCAGCGCCACTCGGACTACTCGGGGTGATGGGGACCTTCTTTTCAACCCCCGGGCCGTGACTCGAGTGTCTACGACAATGTCGAGAGTGGTCAACCAGCGTTGAACCCTCTTAAGCTACCTTTAGCACCAAGACTGCCAGAACAGAGGCCCTCGCTATGCATGTAGCGAATCAGAAATGGGAAATGAGGGGCTGGGTGAATTAAGACAGAATAAGGGTTGGCAGTCAAAAAAACTTCGCAAACAAAGGGGGGAATGCGGTAGGTCATAGAAACAGGTGAAGAATTTTTTCAGTAAGAAAGTGGTGAAAAAATGCCCGCCGGGTGGGATCCGAACCCATGACCTCGAGAATACCGGTCTGGAGCGATGACCACTACGCTACCGGCGGGGCTGTTTCGCCAACACTTTCATGGGTATTTATGTTACGGTATTTTTTTGTTTCCTGCCCGCCGAATCCCACCTGGCGGGCATGTTTGCACCACTTTCTTTCTTCCTCAAAAATTCTTCATCTGTTTCTATGTTCAATGACCTACCGCATTCCCCCCTTTGCCTTCCGAGGTTTTCTTGACTGCCAACCCTTATTTGTCTTAAATATATATACCGGTATATAAATATATAAACCCACGACCTCCAGAATACCGGTCTTCTGGAGGTCGTGGGTTCGGATCCCACCTGGCGGGCATTTTTTCTCCACTTTCTTTCTTTCTTTCCAAATTCTTTACCTGTTTCAATAACCTACCCCATCCTCCCCTTTGCTTTCCGAGGTTTTCTTGACGGCCAACCCTTAGTTCTATATATATATATATATATATATATATATATATATATATATATATATATATATATATATATATATATATATATATATATATATATATATATATATATATATATAAACAGAAAGAAATGCCGGCAGTCTACAACGCCAAAGAAGGCATAGGAGAATGGTTAGACTATTTTTTTACCGTTAGTGACGTTACATTATTATTTTTCATTATTATTAAGTACGTGAGAAAGAAAGAAAAACACGCGCCCAGAGTGGGGACCGAACCCACGTCTTTCGATCGAAAGGCGTGGGTTCGGTGTTGGACCATGAGTTCGATAAGGCTTCAAAAAACCGACACCAAAAAAAATCACGCCATATCCACGGAATGAATGATGATAAGTGGGGCGAAGCTCGAGAGGGGGAGATCATCGGTAACCGTAACTCTCCCGTGAAAGTTCGCCCATTACATCATTAAGAAAGACGTAAGACTCTACATTGTACAAATTAACTTTAATTTTCGGAGTCAATGCTCCCAGGCCCAGACCTGGTGAAAGACCCCGCGCCATCGAGGACTACCCCGCACCTCCACCACAATTTGTCACGTAGGATGGGACACAACGGTAAAGAAAGAACTTTTATTTAGGGCGAACTTGTGCCCGAACAAGACGAGAGGAAACGAGCAAAGGTCCTTGCGTCTCGTTCGATCTCCGAGAACGACTGCCTGCGTTCGTGGCTCCCGTGAAAGTTCGCCCATTACATCATTAAGAAAGACGTAAGACAGTACATTGTACAAATCAACTTTTATTTTCGGAGTCAATGCTCCCAGGCCCAGACCTGGTGAAAGACCCCGCGCCATCGAGGACTACCGCGCACCTTCACCACAATTTGTCACGTAGGATGGGACACAACGGTAAAGAAATAACTTTTATTTAGGGCGAACTTGTGCCCGAACAAGACGAGAGGAAACGAGCAAAGGTCCTTGCGTCTCGTTCGATCTCCGAGAACGACTGCCTGCGTTCGTGGCGTGATCTCTTGCGTGATCTCCCCCTCGCAGTGCACGTGCGCTCCCGCCTCCGTTGGCGAACAGACAAGATCGCGCTCCCGGTGCCGAGTTTGCGCTGCCGGTTGCAGCCGGTTCTTGCGCGTGCAACGCGGCCCACTTTGCGACATCTCCGAAAGCATGCGGCGGTCACGTACCACGAGACACAAGGGATGGACAGACCCATGGCTTTAGGAGCTTCGCCCCTAAAAACTGCCAGAGTTGGCCGAGATACACATCCCATATAATATAAACTTGTTTCAGCTAGCCACTGTCTACACATGACACTCGTGCAGCTAGCATGCTACGAGAGACTCTCCTTGTGGGATGCGCGCCCAGCGCGAGGCGGACGCCCCGAGCCTGGTACATAATATGTTACCGGGCTTGTCAAGTAACGGAACACAACGGGCTTTGAAATGAACTAGCACAAGTTTCTTAGAAAAGCCACCCTAGTAGGGCTTTGACCTATTGTTTACTCCTCGCTTGTGTGGAGTAACACGAAGCGCCGACCTCCCTTCATTAACGGTGGCATGCTCCCTTATATGCGGGTGCAATCCATCCCAGTAAGGTGACACCCACTCGGGTTTTGGGTTTCGGGAAAAACAAGATTGAAGACCGCAGGGGCTACCACTGCTCTCGAACATCTACGTTCTTTTTTTAGGGCTTGGGCTCATCATGATGATTTATCGCTGAACCCACAAAAATACTGCTCAGCGTAACAAAAAACAACAAAAAATAATCCTACAGACATCAACGTAAGAGAGAGTAATGACCTTTTTTTAAATTCTGAGAAAACGCATTTTGGTAACATCGTCTTCGCGCAAGTTTACGCTATTTGGGTCCCGGGGCTCATTTCTTTCGAAAGAGCTTTGCTATTAATACTTCTACGCCGAAATTTGTTGGCTTGATAACCGTGTGCGTTGCATTTTTAACGTGCCCCTGAAGCCCCTTTTCTAAGCTTCTGTAACGCTTTTGAAATGTGGAGAGCAAACGCGCCTAATTATATTACGAGGTACCTACGAAACACTTGCATTCAGCCATTGCGGCTCTACACGCAGCAGAGTAATTAAACATCTTTCCAAGGACGGTTTATATTTAATGCGTTCTTCAAACTGTCGGAATCCTTTCTTTACCTACGCGTTGTCACAGTGGGTGTACTGCTAGTATCGCCCGGCTTTTTTTTTAAGCAGTTGAAGCAACAGAAATACTTCACAGCCTCTTCAGTAACTGCGCAGGGGAAGCAAACCAGATATTTTAATATACCCCCCAAAAAAAGCGGCCCTGGCACTCAAAACGGCCATGGATTACCGTGTTGTACCAGAAACGACTTACGTTTCACTAGCGCCCAAACAGGCGTGAACTACTTTCAGTGGAGCTTGTCATTAAAGCTTTGTGGTCATGCATGGCTTGTGGGCCTGCGAGGACGTTAATAATAAGAACAGTCAAATAAATGCTTTGAGCGCGTGAATTTCGACTCGTTCCTTATTTGTTGAGAAGTCAAACAGCAACATTCCGGGGTTTTGCTGGCTAATAAACTTTACTGAAAAAGGAAGCTGAAATTAGATGTGCCACCTGACACACCGGGTAGGTAATCAAGCCGTGCAGTTCACGTGATGTGGTGCAGTAATCTGTTACAAAATACCATCTTTTAGTATTCTGTCGCTTGTTGCTTCCCACTTGTTTCACCCGCGCGGAAATGGCTAAAAAAGGTTTCTTACTTTCTTTCATGTACTCAGTGATTTTCGCTAAAAAGTTACTCTAGTTTTTTTTTCAAGAAAAGTTATTAGTTTAGGGGTTAGACATTGCCATAAGAAGCTCTAATAGAGAAAACAACGAGGTTCTCGTTGTTTTGCATACATTATTATTAGCATGAATGTAACAATTCATTTAAAAGCGCGTGAATGCCGGCTTGTTCTGAAGTTGACCTCTAGACTAAGCGGCATAGAGGCTGCATTTGAGATCACCAAATGACTTTCTTTAGCTTCATTCAGAGAAAGAGGGTTCATTAGTTCTATCTTGGAAGTATATATATTTTTCTATGTATTCGCGAGTTATTGCTCTTATGAGTAAGAGGCTGAGTACTGTGATCTTTTTAATCTTTTTAAGCACTCCTTCTTTCCCCGCACAATCGAGCAGTGGAATAGATTGCCTGTTGATGTGTTTTCGGCGCGTGATGTGTCGGATTTTGAAAAGCGTGTACTTTCTGCAATATTTTAAACATTCACTGTGCCGCTACTTTTCTTTGTGTACTGCTATCATTCCTGTTTTTTGTCAGTTTCTTATTTTTTTCTTTCTGTTTTCTCACACTTGTTTGACTGTTTTCAGAAATATGTACCAATTTACCATGCGGATTGATGCTTTTTTATGAAATTAATCCCTGCCCAGCTGCTTGGTATTCGGACTGCAGTATGTCTTAAATAAATAAATAATAGAAGATTCAATTATTATCGCAACCGGACCGGTTCTGATAACAATAAATGTGATTAGGACTGGACTAGTGGATAAACAAAAACAAACGAAAAGCAATGTAAATAGGCCGCCTATTCTGAGGAAAGATCATATGTCACGGTCCCTGTTCATAAAAATAAATAGAGCTCTACGTTTAGTGTGTGTTGCTGAGAGCTTGCACATGCGGCGGTGCTCATTTGTGTGTTTTAGCGTTTTTTGTAAAATACTTTATTCGGGAAATGTTTCAAGTGTTTATTGCCTTTTTCTTGTTCATTTTATTACGATCTACTTTTACAGCGGCCTATACTGCGAGAAATGCTGCTTCTATTTTTTTTTCGTGCACTTCAATAGGTTTCTGTCCCACTCTCTCCGTCTTTCCTATAATCCTTGTTCCTTTATGGGTTTTTTTGTTGCTTTAAAGTGTGCGGGTGTATCATGAGCCTTGAATGAACTAACCTTTGTTAATATTTTCCAGCATTCTTCTTTCTGGAAATCTTCTCGTCCACCAGAACATCCCTCATACTAACCTTCTGCAACATAATAGTACAACTTCCCGTATTGGTCTGTGTACAGTGACTCTAGGGAACCTCCACTAGGAATCACGCTGCACGCCCTATAGCAAGGAGAGATTTCAACCCGGTCCCTCCACTGAATTGCAACGAAAGCGACCCGTCTCACGCTACCTTTAGCTTTGCGCCTTATCCCGTGCATAAAAATCCAGGAAGCAGCGCTACCCAAACGACGACGACGCCGACGCCGGATGCAGGGACAAGGCGAGTGAATGAGATGCCTTCGCATCTAATAAGTACATCGCTAACGCAGCCTGAACGCCTGAGGCTCTTCGAAAGTGGTTCCCCCACATCTCCACCACGATGCCCAAGCTGTTAATTCTTCAGCCAAGCTGAACTCCGAGTCTACGCCTGGAACTGTTTAAGGATCACACAATATGGAACCTTCATACTAGCCACTGTTACCGATGGAAGACGTCCCTGAACCGGGCCCGTGAGCGACCAGCAAAGGTTGCTGCCTTGGGGATGAGTTCAAGAAGACGAAGGCAAACTTAACTGGTTTACTGCATGGCGAGAGATGAGCTGAAGCAAGACTGGAACAATGCCCTTACGGGCGAGGTTACACCACAGGACTCGACCAGAGTGCAGCATTGATTTGCTGCTGCAAAACGAATGAATTCTGTGCTCGGAGGCACCACGTAGTTATGCCCGAAGCGCTATCGGTCAAACAGTTTTCCTAGTGCTGTCTGCACACGGCTCGAACATAGTACAGACACACACAACACTCTTTCCAGAGTTCGTGAAGGACCGGCAGCAGCGGCGCTCGTTGAGCCTGAGAGAGGGAGAGGATATCTCGGCTGCGGCGTCCACCCCGCCGGGGCAAGTTTCAACTTGAACCGTTGGCTGTCGCTACAACGGCTTCAGTCGCCGCCAACGAAGCACCCATGCGCCTGGCGCAGGTCGGGGTAGGCTCTGCCACAAATCACAAGAGCACTCCGCAACTTCCAGGGCGCAGGAACATGGTAGCGGCGCGCAGAATTGTAACACCACCCAGAAACCACCAGAGCCGCACGTAACTAAATTCGCTTCATACATTTCACATGACTTTGCTCTAGTAAGAATGCCCTTGCACGGGCAGCCAGATTTGGATACATGATGACTTCCTACTTCCAAAGAAAACCGAACCACTATAACAGTTAACAACATACTACCCCCTCCGCTTCCTCACCTTAACTTATTCGGCCTCTGGCCTCCCTTCTTCAACAAGCGTGTTGCAACTACAAATTCAAGGCAACCATTTTGCAGTAGTTGATTGCATAACAGGCAGAGCACGCTTTACAGGCAGTTCCGCACTTCATTAAACGTGTTTCAACCACGACCGGTCGTGGTTTCAACAATGAGGAATGCAATCGTTTTGCAGCGCATGTTTGCATTGCAGGCAAAGCACACTTTACAGGCAGTAGTGAGTCCCCGGTGTTTGGTAAACAAAAAATCCCGGGACATCTCCACTAACATGAAACCTGAGGAGAGAAGAAGCATGCAGTGTATAAGAAGCGTATTCCTGGCGGCTTAGGGTAGGTAGTAGGTATACAGCTTTGCTGTAAAAGTCTCGTGTTTTGAAAGCACGAAGCGTTCTAGCGCGAGACGTAAACGAGTGTGCCGGTGTCTTTTTAGTACGCGTTACGTTCTAGCGTGAGGTGTAAACGAGTGTCCCGGTGTTTTAGTACCGTAACTACATGAAACAAAGGTTACGGGAACAACATGAGACGCCAGCAGCCCGAGCCGCTAAGGGGGCTTCGCCACTAAAATTACACGACGATTACTACACTCCCTAAAGCGAAATTTGTGCTTCGCGCGAACTGCAGTCTCGTCGGTCACGGTGGATATCTGCTGCGTCTTAGGAAGTGATCGCGTTAACAGCGAACGCACGGCGGCGCGCGCTACTCTGCCGTTATCTCGCAGCGCGTCGCCGCCGCCGTGCATGTTGTCACAAATTGTGTTTGAACCTCCAGCACAAATGTCCCGTGGTTCGGATGAGCCACAAATGGAGGAGGAGCGTCTCACGAAATTGTGAGGGGAAGGGCGCTCCTATGTGGCAAGGTGTGCCAAAAGTGTGAGGGGGTGGCAGTGATACATACTGATCCGTGGCGACGCGTTGGGAGATGACGCCTTAGCAGTGCGTGCCGCCCAGCCCCTCACACTTTCGCCAGATGCTGCTCCCCGTTTTCTTTCTGGTGGGCTGTTTCGCTCTCTCGCTCGGTTACGCGGACAACGCCGCCTTCGCCACCACCGCCGCCGCGAAACCCCTGTGCCGGGCGCCGAAGTGCTGCGCACTAAAAGCGTTTCTTTATCGAAAAACAATACTGCCTCCTGGATTTTAACCGGGTATATACTGCATTCGTTTCTAGTCATGGGTACCTAGCTTCTTTCTTTCTTTCTTTCTTTCATTCATTCTTTCTTTTTTTTTGTTAATTTAACCTTCTTTGTTCATTTTTTTCACATGTCGTGGCACACAAGAAGGAAGGAAGGAAGGCTTGACGGACGGACGCAAAAATGAATGAATGAATGAATGAATGAATGAATTATCCAGGCCGGAGCCTGCTTAGCTATCCTGCACGTGGGAAAAGGGAATATCGGCCAAAAATGGCAAAGAAAGAGGAACGTAAAAGGTAGGGACACAGTTAAGAGAAGTACGAGCAAAAAATAGACAACGCTAGACGAAATTCGACAGAGTGTTCCCACGGAGAGGTATGCTAAACAGAAACACGGAACTCGACTAGACAGTCGAGTTCCGTGGTCGTTACTAGCTTGGATGAAAAATAAAGCCGACACCATGCAAGACTGCTTCGGACTTTGCATTTGCTATAGCTCAAGTTTAGATGCGTACCTGGTTTGAATTATGTGCTGAGCGAGCAACCAATTTTGTTTCGGAACGAGAACTCGTCAAAAGTGGGCATACATAACCAAGCTCAAAATTTTTGAGGAACTGTATGTAAGTGACTGAGGGGAGGAGAGGGGCACGGTTGAAAATATTGTATGTCGCGTGCGGTATTGGAAGAAACAAATGTGCTGAGATTTTTTCTTTCCGCAAATAAAAGTCATGCTCATGGGTTTAATATTTATTTTCTGACTGTATTCTTGCAGCTCTAATTATCCTGCTATAGAGAAAAAGAAGTAAATTGTATGTGGCTGGCGATGTCAGTTGAGCAAGAATGCTCATTCCATTAATACGAATGTTCCAAGCCTAGAGAGCGTAAAGGGAATTATCATGTAATGAAGTGACAGTACCTTCTCCAGTCCCTTGAACTTTGTTCACTTGCTTAGGCACGCTATAAAAAAGAGATATTTTTTTCTGTTTTATTCTGTATCTCATTTGTCTGCTTACATCCACTATGTTTTGTAGCTTGTCGCTGTGTACAAGAAGTCGACTTTTGCTTACCAGAGAACAAGGCGTGAGTGAATTAGTGCCTGCACTAAGTATCACTTCAGGGCTTTTACAAATTTCCCTAGTCTTTTCCCACATTACACGCACAAGGTTCAGCCGGTAATGAACTTACCGCCGGATCAAATTAACCCTTGGAACCGCACTTCCAGGTCTGGTTTCACCTCAACAATACTTCGACCTTTTCCTCGGGGCTATCTGCCGTACTTTTACACCCCAGAAACAGTGAAAGAGCAGGAGCAGAGATGTACGTACTACTGCTCTACACATATTGACAGATTTTTTCCATTTAAAACTTCGCTGTTGATGCAGTTGCCATGTTAGTGTTGCTGTTAAAGACACCTTTCCTTTATATTGTTCTATGGAAACTTTACACTGAGTCTCAGCGAAATGTATTATTACGCCGGGCAACCAAAATGAGTCACTGAATGGAACTTGCGCTCATTATATTTGTAGCATCCGCTTAGGAATTTAGCTTGCATAACTCTAGTTAGTCAAACATTTGGCGTGCTTTAATAGGGGGTTATTTCGAGTCGAATCGATTAGTGGCACAGAAAACGAATAGTGGCACTGCAGAGAAAACTGTCCTGAAATATTTTTAGAGCCCCAAGCATATTGTAGTACTTCATTGTATTTTTTCAAAACGCACGATGGCATTGGCAAATGCAAAGTGCTACTGGGCCGCAGTAAATGCGAACAAGGAAGAGCAATAAACAACAGCGAAAAAAGTTACAAAGGCACCTGAGTTCTTCTCACAATGCGTGGGCAACACTTCTCGTCGATTTGTGAAAGCTGATGTGTGGGTGGTTGACATAGCTGCAACGGGAATTGGTGGATCGGCCATGAGCATCTATCTGATGGCTGCTGCAGCGGCAAGCCTCCCTGAATGTATGTGAGAACGGTGTGTTGGTATGTTGACGTCGCAGGTTAATAGGGAGTGGCGAACTTGGCATTAACGCCTAACGGCGTGCTCCGAGCAACGTGAGGCTCATTGCGCGTCCATCCATGCATACCGGTTGGCGATGCCAGACGTAAAAGGGTGATGCTAGGGCGTGCGTCAGGTTACCGCAAGTTACCGCATACCCCCGTTTGTATGCCTCACACCAGTGTTCGCAGCCAGTGTCGCAATGTCGAAGCCAATGGGGGCGTTAGGCCGGCACATACCAGCGCTCGCTGCCAATGGGAACTTCAATGAGAAATTTCTGGCTGCACGTAGACAATGGGAATTTGCATAACAGCTATATAATAACATCGGTAACTTAACAATGGGGATTATTTTCCAGGTTCTAGCCAAGGGGATCCGCAGGCGCTAACTAATCCAAGTAATGCGTCAGTGATGCACCAGTGGAGCATCTTCACGGACTCCAAGGCAGCTCTGCAAATTCTATCGAGGAAAAGCAGGTCCCCCCCCCCCCTCCCCCATCGCAGCCTGTGGCATCTCATACATTCACCACCTTGACTGCTCTGGTGCACACAGCATTAAACTGCAGTGGATACCTGGACACAGGGGCATGAAAGGGAGCCAAAAAGCCGACGAAGCGACCCGTAAAGGTCATCTGCACCGGAAATACCGCAAAGTGTTTTTTTTTTTTTTTACGAAAACAGAAGCTTCTGCCATTGCTCACCGCTTCGCGGTGACTGAAAGAAACCGTTTATTAAGTAACTTGCGAAAAAACAAGACATCCCGCCCTGCGAAAGTGGATGTCCAGCGAAGCTTTTGTAAACCATTACACATCCTGACGTGGGAGGGTATGAAATGCTCCTCGTCGTCTCGGCGGGCTTGTCACTTGCGCTCGGCTTCTCTGGCGGCACAGCCGGACGCATGCGCTCGCCCTCAAATTACGTCAACTCCCCTTTTCGCGAGCAGCTGCAGACCTAATCTTTACCACGAACACATAGGGGCGTCCCATTGTTCACAGGCGCCTTATCATCTATCGTGCGGTTTCGATTTGTGGTTAGTAGTGTTCTTTAACGAATAATTCACTCTATGCTGTATGCCTGATTGCAAACAAAGATGGCGCTGGGCTTCTCTGGCGGTAAAGGCTGGGTATTGCCTAGCCTGACTCATGCACTCGGTGCCTTGGGCGAGGACTGCTGGATCCTGCCTGGGTTTTTGTTTACGACACATAATTTTCCGACCAACGAGAGGCTAACAGCTTTGCTGTTATACCCGCTGACTTTTGCGCATGACTGACCGAGAATTAAAGTCAAGACTCCCAATACAGCTCCCTCGTAACCTGGAAACGTTAATTCATCGCCTACTGGTGAACTGTGCGTACACAGTCACCTATTTCGCCTTGGAGCGACGCCAAATCCCCACTGCGATAATTGTTCTTGTCTCGAAACAGTTGAACACATTTTATTAGAACGTGCGGCCTGCATGGAACCGCGATCACACTTTCCTGAAAGCATCGAACGTCTATAACAGAGACCAATAACTCCCGAGATTATTCTGAGACCATGGACTTGTCCATCGAAGCAGCGCAAAGCTCTAGGAAGTTTCTCCTCCTATTTGGATGTTATTGGCCTAGTTTTCAAATGGTAATTTAAGTGGCCCAAGCTCAGAACAAAAAACAAACGTGTCCGTCATCGCGCCATAGTCCACAACAGTTTTTTTTTTCTTCCCTGCCCAGCTCTTTCGTGGGCTTTTTCTTCCTCCATCCCCAATTCTCAGCAGAGTAGCATGTAGGCGACTGTAAACACCGGCAAACCTTTCTGCTTTTTCAGTAAAGAGCATTCTCGCTCTCTCTCTATCTCTGAACGTGTTAATAAAAGCAATCTAGAACATGAGTTTTGGATTCTAGATTCTCGAAAGAGTGACGCTATCATAAATCATGTCTTGACGCCATATTTTGAAGGTACAGCTTGTTTTTCAGGTGGCGAAAAGATGTTTCGCAGTTCGCATATGCCAGAATATTTACAATACGCCCCACAGTTGCGCCAAAACGGAATATTCCAAAACAGTCAACTTAAAACGGCAAAGTCGTATCCCAATCGAACAACACTAAAATGCATTTGGTATTCGAAACTTTCAATATTCGCTCACGTCACGTCTGATGAACGGTTAAAAGGGCATGCCGGATGGAGAAAGCTACAGCCTAATTTGCCGCTGTGGAAATCCGGTGTCTGCAATATAGGCTTATCGTGCGCTTAACATTTAACGGCTGTATGCCCCATTCAAATGACTATCGTCTTTCATGAATAGTTGAAAAAACCAACAACCGAAATACACGTAGGGCTCATACTGAAGTTAGGAAAGGCTGGCTCGACTCGTACAGGCGGGGTTAACAACCCTTATGAGCTCGAATTGTGCTCTTTGAGTCATCGTTTCCTCTAAATGGGCAAAAAACGTCCCTTGCTTTGTTATGCTAAATTTACGTGACCTTAGAGATAAAAACCAAGAACCATGAAAAGAATTTCTCAGCGAGCCTTCTAGTTCTTATAGCTAGCTTCCAACTCTAAAGCATTCCAAAATTCGGCATATGACTTTGCTTTCATTAGCAATAAATTATCGTGTGTTGGGGAAAAGAAATAACGACTACTTTATGACGGCGGCTCTAACACATAAAAAAAATATACCAGCAAAACGTCAGCCTCGGTGACATAATTTGGCCGTATTCACAGTGTGCAGTACGAGCATTGCCTTTAATGACTAAAACCTAAACGAATCACGCAATAACATATATAGCGCTACTATTGAAAATGAGAATTATTCAAAAAAAGTTAACATGGAGCTCTGAAAAGTCAGCCGATCCGCTTGATACCATATGCTGACGCTTGCTATCGTGACCACCACTCTTCTGCCTGTACAGTTGGCTTATGGTGTATGCAGTTACCTTAAACTTCATTAAAACATAGTAATTTCTCTTTTTTTCGGATTCAGCGTAGATGAGTGCAAATTCATGTATAGGGTCAAAGTAAGTTACATATTTTCTGGAAATTATGGCATGAGCGTTCACCTCAAGTACTGCCGCCGTCCAACAGCAATCGTTAACGAACTACTAGTCACGCATTTTATCGAAGTTGAGAAGTCAGCAGGACGCGAAAGCCAGCCAGCTCAAAGAACTGGCGATATTGGCGTTGCCCATCTAACGTTGAATGAGCCAAAACCAACCCACAGGTTTGAATTATTCAGTGACTTTGAAATAGAACTTTCTTTCAACAGGTTGGGTTTGTAACGACGAAACAGACGCCCTGACACACTTATTCTCAATGGATCCCGCAAGAACTGGGCGTGAAAGCACTATATAGACCCACAGGCGGGCACGGTAAAGGGAGCTTGGCGAGTTCGAGCTACATTCGGAGCAAAGAACGAAGCTTCCGCAATGGAAACCAGATGGGGAGGAGTGCAGTGGCGGTCTTTGTTTGACAGCAGTTCGCGAAAAGGACAGAGGCCAGATATCGCAATATACCGTCGTCAAAGAAGCCACAGAATGTTTTGGGGAACTGCTATCTCGAATCGAGGTTGAGGGGGCTTTTTATTTTGATTTCACTTTTTTGTTGCTGTCGTCGTTATTTGTCTGCCGCGACTGCCTTAAAGGAAAGTAAACAAATATGAGCTGCGTATCTGTGAAAGGCTCTGAGTAATAAGACAAGAAGTACAAAAAGGCGTCAGTTGAGAGAAATGAAAAGAAGTAACCATAAAAGCAAATTAAAAATATTACTCGACAGAGGAAGCCCTTTTATGCTGCGTTGCGCCTAGCTATGGCCTGTTTACGCAATAAAACCAAGCCGAGTGGGAAGACACGCTGGACGTAATTACAACTACAGCAATGCTTGTCCTATATTTCAACTATAACTCAAAGGAGATACGCGCACATCGTGGTCACAGATGCTCCTTATTTCATCGTACAATGCCCGTAAAGAAATCTAAAAAACAAAAAATAAATTGTTGTTCCTAGTTAACTGCGTCTTCTTCGAGTACTTGCGATCCTCTATGTCTCCAAAGTGTCATTCTGAACTCATTACGTCCAAAATGTCAAAGTGTGATCCGACCTGGACCTCTCTGTACTGAAACATTCTTTATGTACCGCATTATAGGAATGTAGAACTTTTGCGGGCACGTCGTGCTAGCGAAATCTCGACACATGGGTGTTTTCGCTTTTCGCCTCCATCCGAAAAGTGGCCACCGTGAGCAGGCTCGAACCCGCATCCTTGGGCAGAGCAGCACAACGCGTTAGGCACTGAGCCACCACGGCGGACTGTGCGGTGCGTGACCAACTCCTGTGCCGCCCGAAACTATTCTTCAGAAGGACCGAAATGGCTGATGGTTACCCTCGTCATTTACGCTTCAAGATCTGCTCTACATTGTAGGCCGGCAAGCAGTGTGCCCACGATGTCCTGAAAACCTACCAAAGACTTCGCCTTCATATCTGCTGCCGGGGCATGTGCACCTTAGTAACGAGTACGTCTGTTCCTGCCCGGACTGCCAGCGACGTAAGTCTCCGCCGAAACCAGCAACTGCCGCACTCCGGCCGTGGTCGTGCCAGGCCGTTGTCATGCCCAGCGTGTCTCTTCGATAACCTCTACGGCCACTTCCTTGCAGCGCCGCAGGACACCGCTGGATTATCGTCGCCTTAGACCTCCTTAGGCGATACGCCGAAACAGCTGCCATGTCATCCGCCACGGCACGGAACGTGGCATCGTTCCTTCTCCATCGTTTTTCTTCGCCACGGCGTGCCTCGACAGTAACTGAGCGACAGGGGTCGTATGTTTTTGTCCGAAGTTGTTGAAGGACTCTTGGCTGACTGCAATATAGTTCACCGCACCACCATATCGCTCCACCCGTAAACCAATAGTTTGAAAGACCGCTTCAACCGCACCCTTGGAGATATGCTATGTCCCTTTCGTCAGACAATAAATTAAGAAGAACTGGAGTTGGGCGTGTTGGTATAGATTTGTTTCGGACAATGCGTTGTGTTTAAGAGAAGTGTGATAAATCCCGCGCAAATTTCGGATAGCTGCTTTGGCTCCACTTGATTATCTTTTGTTGTGGTTTTGCTGGCAAACGTCGCCGCTATTCCCACCCATTTTCCAGTTGCAGCAATAAGAGTGTCTGATAACAATTTAAACAACAGGGCAGCAATAGAAAAGCATGGACATAATAAATTATCCGCGGAAAGGAGGAAATCTTGACTGTGGCTGGTGCTGGCTGCAGCCTTTTTGGGGTTCCAAGCATGCAGGAAGGGGAAGAAGCTTTTAAGGGGCCTGCATTGGGGCTGACATAAACGTTCTTTCTCTCCATCCGTCGTTCCGGGAAGAATCGTGAAAACTATAATTTGGCGAGCCCATAATGCTATTGTGCGACTTGTTCTGCACAACAGATGCATTTTTAAGTGCTCATTTGGTTTCTCTGCGACTTTCTTTAAGGCAATTATCAAATACCTTTATTGCTGCAGTTCAACGAAAGCGGGCCAATACAGACGATGTTGTGCGTGTGACGTCACATAAGCACAAAAAAAAATAGCGTCGAGCAAACTACAAAAAAAAAAACATTTCCTTTTCTGATTTGCAGGTTAGCCATTTAAAATGAACGTATAAAACATTTTGCAACGTAGTCATTGAAGCGCTGGCATTAAAATCAAGATTTAAAATAAACATTGTTTGGTATTTCTACGCTCATTACTCGTACACCAGAATCGGAAAACGTATGCATCAAAAGTGGTGCGTATTTAATAGAAGTGGAATCGCAAATGTTGCGACAAAAACTCGATGGGTTCTTTTCGCACGCGTAACGCAGGCCCGTCATGGGGAATAGCCGTTGGCCGAACGCAGAAATCGCGTCTTGTTGTAAAGTACCTGTGAAGACACTCTAGCTGTCCGACAAATGGTGACCCACAACTGCAGAAGTGGATCAAAACTGAACAGTTGATGTGAAGCAGGTGATTCCCTAGTGCATTGCAAGAAAGGGAGTCGGACGGAGGGAAGGTGGGGGACTCCTTTACTACAGGCTTAGGAGTGCTAGTTTAAGAATCGTTGGGGCGGAGATCACCGCCAACCACCCAACTCTGGATCTGACCCATTTTGCAAACACCACTCCCCAAATTGCGCAAACCTGATGCGTGATAAAGAGCACACCAACAGAAAACAAGCAAAAACACTGAGGGCGCAACCCGTAGATGGTCCGAACACGATAAAAGTGAGAAGAAGCGGAACGCCATAGACGATATGGCCTCGACGCCTCGGGAATATGAGTTAACGATACAGTCAGCGTTAGCTTTCAGGAATGAAGACCACAAGCACGCATATATCACATAGCAGCTTCAGCACTATCCGCCCACGCTGGGATTTTCTCCTTTCTACATCTAGGCAACAGAAAAGGCGGAAAAAAGGGCGTCCAGACGGCATTCCGAGATGCGTGACCCGCATGCAGCCACATGACCGTTTCACTCGCCGCTAAACAAAATAAAAGCAAATAAATTATGCAGCAGCGCGAAAAGAATTGCGCAGGGTGGCGTCTCCTGCTCTATAGCTAGCCCTCCAAAGGCAAGATAGTAAAAGCCGATATTCCGCTCCAACACCCTTTATCGCGCAGATATATTCAGTTTTCAGGACGCCATATCTTCGCCCATGTACGTGCTGGCTTTTGCAGTTACGACTGGCTATCGGCCACTCGCTACCAATGCTGAGTTATAACTGAAGAGTTTGGACCACGTTGAGAAAATGTGTTTCTCGAACAGCCGAGCCCCATTGGGGGTCAAACCTTTTTTCACAAATTTCTTCGGGCAACACTTGGCATTCCATGAGAGAAAGGGAAACCTCAGCCATTTAACTTTGCCTTTAGGTTTATCATTTACGTGCTTTACAAAAAAATTCCTTCACGGTTTCGTTTAGCAAATCGTACTAAACGCCATTATTATCAAAACAAAATTTGCAGAAACCCCCGACTGCCAGATAGTGAGTGAGTAAGCAATCTTTCCAGGGGCTCCTTTCCACAAATACACCTCTGCGTATGATTGCCTTGGAGTTCCTCGACCCTAGAGCCTAGGCCCTTTTATATAAATATTTTATTTAAATAAACGGTCTAGTATTAATAAAAGGCCCGATGTTTTTTTTTTGTTGTTGTTGTTGAATACCCTATACGGTCCATATATACCTATTGAGCGCGTCGTATCATGCGTTACGGACAAACATATTTCAGGGAGGAGTCGCCAAAGAGTACTTACGAATTAAAATTGTTCTAAAGTGTAACTATATTAGACGTGAAGTAGAAGCGAGTTATGGAATCGCTTGATAACAGGAGCACTGCAGAATGTGTCACTGAATGTGTCACAGAATGTGTTGGTTCTACACTAACCCCCTGGTTGTCAGAAAGGCATTCAGCGATCATTTTCTTTATCGTGGCAATATAAAAGCTTTTCCTGACACCTAGCTTGGTTACCAGGTTGCTTTCGTGTTTTTGAGTGCGCGAGCAGTAGTTGTAGTTTTTGCAAAAAACAGCCGCCGTTTTTCATTGGTAGGGGCTTCAAGCTTCGGAGAAAGGGGACAGGAGAGCAGAATTGTGAGGAGCGTGGATGGAGGGAGTTAAAAAGTGGAGGAGGGAAAGTGGGACGGGGTAAACTGAATTCAGTTCGTCAACCCAGATCGGTCCCGCAACCAGAATCGCACTGCTAGCACTGATGCCCATCGCAACAATCGCAATGATCGCCTCTAAATTCTCAATATACATCCAATACTTGATAATCTCTTTGCTTAATCTTTCGCTCTTATGTCAGATACAATTTTGGTTTATAGCATAAACACTTTCAGTCAAGTACGTTTCCCTGTCGTAGTTGACGCCATTAACAAATTATTCGCGACAGAAAATTTACCAACTGCCCAAAAGTGGGGAAAGTTTCTCTTGTTAACGAGAAAAGTGATCTCTTTAAAACATCAGTTATTACCGTCAAATTTACATTGTGCCTCTTTTTTGCAAGAATTTACATTGTGCCTCTTTTTTGCAAGGTTAATCTCAAAACTTACAACCGTACGATGGCTAAGCTAACTTCAAAATTACCCGCTCTCGTTGCCGACTGACCAAATCGTTCGCTGCTACCCATGGAATCTTGAGACGCTAATTCCAACATTAGAAAACTTTTAGCGGCTTCTATCATATTACGATGACTGTTAATAGTTTATTATATGAGGTACTTTTATCGTCGTGTGAGTTGGAAAAAGAGTGGAGGCAGCGGTGAGGAAAGTCAATCGCCATGGCGCTTATTCTTTTATTTTTTGGGATCCAAATTAAATATAGAGCGTCTACTGCAACGGCCGCGTAGTTTTCTCGACACTCACTGTGTGTGCGTAACCATGTGTTTGTCGCCGGTATTACGGTGCATACGCCCCCGAGCATAGGCAAGGGAGTGCCTACGAACGGTCAATTAAGCAAGCACGCCATCTGCTATTACTAGTATTTTCGATTACATCCGACGAATGACCCCACTTCCTGAACTTATCCCTGCTAGAGCTTCACTTTCATATTCATTCTCCCATTTCCTTTCCCTTCTACTCCTATACCTTCGGTCAAGGGATGAAATTACCATTTAGTTTCTGCAATACGTGCTTTTGTCATCATGATCATCACTATTCGATATCTGGCTTACCGGCTTCACTGTGACGTTACCGAGGAAGGCACCACCAGTAAAATACTGGTAATGGTGGACGACGAAGTACTGTCTGCCATAAACTAGCTTTCAAATTCCGGTTCAAACATGTTTCTTCTTTATTACAGACAATAAATTAATGACGATGTTCCCAGTAACTGAGACACCGGAATAATTCAAAATAATGTTTAGTCAAACAGGCGGAAAAACCAGTCAGTGGTTCATGGGCAAATAAAAACAGATCGAGGGTTTCGAGATAAGTGTGAATAAATTGAAAGTAACGTAAATAGGCACACAGGAGGCACCCTCCGTTGTCTTGGTACTGAAATGGTTGATAAATAGACGAATATAACTACCTTGGACAGGTCGTCAGTGCTGGTATGTGCTAGGGTGCATCACTCTAATTTAACATAAGGCTGCCTCTGCCACTAAAAAGAATGCGTACACAACCAATGCGCATTGGCAGTGATGACTCAAGGGGTTGAAACTTGGTGCTTTACTAAACATCTGGAAAGAAAGATTAGGTTAGACCACTGATCCATGCAACGAATCATTATAGAAGAATACTTAAGAACCCAAAAGGAGCGTATTGCATCAGAAAACAAACTGGGCTGCAAGATATAATAGCTCAAATTACAAGACAGAAGTTGGCTTGTGCTGGGCAGCTTTACGCCACAAAATGACAGCCGGTGGGCCACCAGGGCAGCAGAGTGGCTACCAAGGGACGGGACTAGACTAGAAGTAGGGGGAGGCCGTCAACTCGGTCGATGGACGAAATAAAATTTTGGAGCAAATAATGGGCTTGGGCAGCGCAGTATGCAAGTGGTTTAAGGTCTATGGGAGAGACTTAATTATCCAGCACTGAGGAGGAGGAGGAGGAGGAGGAGGAGGAGGAGGAGGAGGAGGAGGAGGAGGAGGAGGAGGAGGAGGAGGAGGAGTGATTGATAGCGAGCAGTCACTGTTGTAAATGGTGAAAATGTAGCGAATGTTAAGGCCCACACTCTAAGAATCCCCCTAGGATGTCTTCACTACAATGCTCCGGAAAGACTGATTGAGGTCGTTTAGTGTGCGAATTCGGCGAATGACGGGGCCGAACATTCAATTTGAATAGAAAAGGACATCTGCGCAAGCAGCGCAGTACATTGGCAATGCAAACCGTCATGCACGCCTGCGTGTTGTCCCTGCGCACATGCACTTTTGTAGTCTAATCATATGATGGGCTGCGTCATTCACCGAATTTGCACACCAGGCCACGTCGATTGGTCATTGTGGAGCGCTGTGGTGAAGACGACCTACCGGGACCTCTTAGAGTGCAGCATACAATTAAATATTATAGTGACAAAAGATTATGCACCTGACGATAAAGCTATTATACTTGCTCTAAAACAGTGTAAAGTATGCCCGTGATATTTAACAGGCCTTGATTACAACGAAGGTCAATTTTAGGAGTTCCAATAGCGGGCGCACATCATAATAATTACGCCAATTAACTCGATATCCTTCACTTTTGTTTTATATACGACAGAGCTATAGAAACAGAAATAAAAGAACGCCTTGGAATGCCAGTGGCAAGAAGCAGGCTTTAAAAAAGCCGTCTTCAAATTTACTCTAGGTTCACAATATACTTTAGAATCGTGGCTTGCGCACAATAATAAGACGGATTCTTGTTTCTCTTCGCTTTGAAGCATTTTCTTTTTCGTTTTTCGTTTATTGCAGCTACTGCGATCAGGTACTCCCCATGTGCCGGAAGTTCGTTTACGGCGACTCAATGCCGCATGCTTCCAGTCTCCTCCAACAGAACCTTGCATGCTCCGGCGACGCCTTTGTCCGGAATGCACGGCGGGAATGTTTTCGTGGAATGCGCCCAACTGGAATACCCGTGATGCGAAGCCACTCGCGTGGGCTACGAGCGTCAGGCGTGCTTTCGCTACTTTGGCTGCTCGTTCGAATCGCTTCTCGTACGTCACTCTACCACTTCGGTCACCGAAGTCCCTTGAACAAGATGTCTGCAAACGCCGGAATCGGGCTGTGCGAGCGCCTACTTGGCAAGGAAGCCATGTGTTGGCCTAAAGCCTGCCCCCTTGTACTCGTTTAGCGATTTTCTGGTTTACCCCCCCCCTCCTCCCCCCAATTCCTTGGCAGTTGACCTAATAGAGTGAATCTACGATGAATAATAATCATCATCGAGGCGCATCGTATCGCACACCTCGAACGCCTTACCAAGACACCCACCAGCAGGCAAATCCTCGACCGCCTGCGCATTGCCTCCTAGAGCACTCCGTTCCGGCCGAACTACGCAAAGGCATCTACAGTCATCCGCTCCCGAATGACATGCACCCAGTCTATAAC
The DNA here is from genome assembly GCF_048455015.1 of Haemaphysalis longicornis. Classification (NCBI taxonomy): domain Eukaryota; kingdom Metazoa; phylum Arthropoda; class Arachnida; order Ixodida; family Ixodidae; genus Haemaphysalis; species Haemaphysalis longicornis. The sequence goes on along the minus strand of NW_027526203.1, from coordinate 416,890,994 downwards.
GAAAAACGACGAGAAATGCGAGCCCCAATGAAGGGAATCTGCTCCGGGGAGAACCTTGACTCGTCTACACGGACACTTCCTCTAGCAAACAACGCAAGGCTATGGTCTCAGTTTTCACCGACCAGACAGGAAAGGTTCTCACCGCTTGCTCCGTCCGAACACGACACCCCAAAGAAGCTGAAGAACTGGCCATAACACTAGCCCTAGCCACAACCCAACCGATAAAAATTGTCAGTGACTCCCAGCCCGCAATCCGCCACTTCACAAAGGGGAGAATCTCCAGCGCGGCACTACGAGTCCTTGCCCATCAGGACAAAAACGTAGACGCCAGAACCACTTTAATATGACACCTGCACATGCGGCGCTGGAGAGCAATGAACGGGTCAACGAGGCTGCTCGAGCATTCACCTACCGAGAGCCTCTGCAAGTCGCCCTACACCTTGCCGACAACACCAAGGATCGCCTGTGCGCCTACCGGGACGTGCTTGATTATTCCAAAGGTGAAAGGCGGAAATACCCTGGAGCCGACTCCTTGCTGACCAAAAACAAGAAGTATTATAGAGACGTCTCCATATCCAAGCCCAGGCCTTTACAGGTACTTTCAGTCAGAAATTCGTGGCGGTAAATGGAAGCATTGCCCCCAGCTTGCGAGCTTCTCACACATGCCCTGGGAGTGCCCTGCTATACAAAGAACAGACTTCAGCTATCCACAAGGAACATTTATTATCAACCGCAAAGAGCAGTGGGAGACCATGCTGCTTAGCGAGGACTCTGACATATAGCAGTGGACCATCGAGAGGGCCGAAGACACCGCTAGGAGCCAAGACATCCTGGCCGTCGTCTCAAGCACGCCGGCCCTAACTAGGCCTTTCCTCCGGACACAATACAGCTACTTCCTCCTCCCAGGCTGCATCTCACGCTGATGGTCGTACTAGCCTGCCTAATGCGGTGCCCCCACGGGGCGTTTATATGCACCAACGCAAGAGACGCAGTGCTTCTTCAGGCAGTACCCTCCAACAAAGAAGCCTTTTGCGTTTGCGGCAAGCCACTTGCGCCAAAAGCCTGGCCTGGTGGGCGGGGTCACTAATATGTAATATGACGCTGCGCCTATAAACGAGGCGTGCATGTACGCCGTTGTCCCAGCGCAGACTCTATTTTTTTTACTGCAATTGCAAGCTGGGCCTCGTCATTCGACAAATTCGCACATTTGGTCACGCTGATTGGTCGTTCTGGGGTGTTCTGGTCAAGCCCACCGGCGGCGATTTCTTAGAGTGTAGTATTCGCGGACAGTGATCTTGCAAAATTATGACAGTCCTTGATGAAATGAAGAAACTTCAGGCGGCTCTTCTTAGCCAAAAAATTGCGAAAGACGATAGATGTCAAAAAATAAAAAAGAAACACTGAGAGCAAGCTGGTTAAAATCGAGTCCATTTTCTGATCCATCGCGGAAATCCAAAATCAGTTCGACAAAGTCAAATCATTGCTACCCATAACGCCACCCATGCTGACGAACTTGCCATTAGAGCTTTTGTTTCTAATGGTCACTTGAATGACCTTCCTTCCGACGCCGCACACCAGGGGCGCTATTCCAGAAGACCTGAGATAGCTCACTCCCGAGTTTCCGGCTGCTCGAGTTAACAAAGTAGTGACAGTGAAGCATCCGATAAATCTCGGGCGAAACTGGCGCAATCGCGCGCAGCACGCTTGGCATTATCAGCGCGCCCGGTTGAGGTCCCTCACGTTAAAAAAACACTGCTTGTGCAAGCATCCGCATGCAGCGCCGTCTAGAATTGAGTTGCAACACGGACTGCGTTGTGTCAGGTTGTGTTGCGGACCCCGATACTTCTTTTAAAACTTTAGCCTGACACCAGCCTACTTTCAAAGCTCCGCTTCTAAAGCGGCGTGGGGCGGCTCCGATTTTCTCGATGTTCTGTTTTTCCACTTAATTGTGTTTGCTACGGGGTTTGAGGGTAGCTCCAGTGCAGCTCAGCGCAAGCCGAAAGTTCACTGTAGCTAAAGGAACGTGCCCATTCCCCGACTCTGTCAAGCATGGCCGACTTTGTTTACGTGTGTACGGCAAGCGTAGTATTAGAAATCAGCGTGTTTGAACATTGACGAGTGCGTTTTAGGTGTTGAAGTCGAGTCATATGTCATCGATTGTGTTTTAACGGTGTATGAAGGCGGCTGCCGTTGGAAAATCTTGTCGTCTTGGCCGCTTCTATCGTTCGTACTAAAGTGAACTCTTCGTTTGGACCGAAACACCCTTCGCAACTGTGGCAGCATTCACTGACGGTGGCATGGGGACTTCGTTTGTTGATTGTTTGCTGCAAAGCTTTGTTATTGGAGCATCAAATGCCCGTGATTTCGTGGCTGCGACGTCAACCCACCGGCGAAGTCGACTGCATGGTTGCGTGGGGTATGTTTGGTGGCCACGCCGCGCCTACGAATGAGCTGTGTGTGTTTGTCTGGCAAGAGGACTCGGAGGAAACTCGGGAATGATATTGCACGGCCGTGTTGAACTGATGACGATCGTGATGGGAGCTGATGAGGCGTGGTTCATTGTTCATGGTCATCGTAGAAGGCGTACATCTAGCCTGACAGGTTTTTTTCTTTACCCAAGGAGGAATTTAGAGCTCGTTTTAGTCTCTCGAAAAGTACTGTGCATTGCTATGCAGTCGCCTGGCGACCGACCCCCATTGCGACGACTTTGAGGCGGCTTTCGCTCCATACCACCAAGGAGCAAGTGTTGTGTGCGCTGCGGTTTTACGCGACGCGTGCAGCTTCCACGCAAGCATTGGTAGCGACCGCGCGACCACGCCATCGGACGGCACCAGTGGATAGTCAGCCTGTATGTGCGCCATATTATCACTGCAGACGTGTTTCCTTGCCTTTGCCTTTTTTTTTAGGTGGTTGGCCGACCGGACATGGCTTCCGCAGATTCTACCACGCGTCTATCCGTCTGCAGCCGGAGTGTGAACTTCAGTTATCGTCTGCTCACAAACCTGTTTCGAACGAGGAATTGCATGACCGTGCGTTTCATTTATCGTCAGCACGGCAGACAGTTTTTCTTGAGGCATTGCGTGTCGCACCTTTCTTGTAAAATCCTTACTGGCTAAATAGTATACAAACAGCGGAGCTTATCTACTATCGCGGATGATCTCTATCCATTTCAACGTGTTTTGTCCAGTGTTGTCGTCGTCTGGCAGGAAACAGAGCATGCAAAGCGAGTGAAGGGGAGAGTTCAGACCTAAAGTAATTGCTTAACGCCAGAGGGAGAGTAAGCGCGAGCGGAAAGGTTGCGAATAACGATACGGGAGTGAGGGGATCGGACTCGATTAAAAAAAAAAAAAAAAAAAAACGACTGTAGAGAGCTTCGCCGAACAAGAGCGGGGAAGAGCATAACTAAATGAAGCATGCAACTTTGAAAAGTTGTTGTTATTATTGCTATTCCTTTCTTCGAAGCAAATGCCCACTTGAGCGATTCCCCACAATAGGGAGCATTGAAGAGCTACTATGCCCAGTTTCCGAAATTCACAGAACTGTGAATTGGAAAAATAAAAGTTGTAGAATAGTGTGTGCCGCCTGACAAATGAACGTGATGTCACGTGAGCAGGACCGGTGCACAACTGCCGTGAAGTACCAAGATTCTAGGGAGGCTGTGGCGTGTGTCAGCCTTCTTGCTGACGTAATTCACGAAGGAATGAAAGAAGAAACTTACGCAAACTCGGTATAGCAGAAAAAAATCCGGTAGAAGTAATTCGTGCCAGATGACAAAGAAATGAAAGCGAGGCAAAAGACGCAAGTACAATGTATGAGTAAAGAAGTTGTTAATAAGTATCGCCAGGTTGTCGCCTTCAAAGTACGTTAGCAGACTTAAGTGCCCCGAGGAAATTTTGTATCGACAAGCGGAAGGAGGGTTTCGATAACGTAATACCAAGCAGCATTTATTTTGAATCTGGCGCGTTTTACTGCAAAGCAGTATATGTCTAACCCCCCCCTCCCCCTCCACTTCAGCTTTCATTCCGGTGTCATCGATTTACTCGGCGCCATTCCGGGGCTCCTCCTCCCCACCGTTGGCACCTCGTTCACAACTATTTTCCTTCTCGCCTCCACCGATGCCCCCTTGTAAAGTTGCGCAGGCGGCAGCTAACGGCGATATGCGGCTATCAGATGATTCCGAAAAATAAACTAAAGCACGGATGGGCGTTAAAAAATGCACTGACGATTACTACAAATTGTGCGCAGCAGGAGCTGCAGTCTTCTCGGTCACGGCGCATTTCTACTGCGTCTAAGGAAGTGTTCGCGTGATCAGCGAACGTACGACGGCATGCGCTACTCCGCTGCTACCTTGCAGTGCACCGCCGCCGCCGGCCAGCTTGTTGCAAATCGTGTTCTAATCTCCCGGCACAGGCCTCCACCCTGGCAGACCACCTGACCTACATCGGTGGATATGGGGACCCCACCACCGCTCCCTCCTTGCGTTTGTTCGCGAAACGGGAGTTAACCTATACTTGTAGCATAGTATTTATGCCAACGGGCATACTGTCGCAAAAAAAAAAAAAAAAAAAAATCTCCCAGGCAAATTTCCCGTGGTTCGGATTAGCCCCGCGCAAGGGAGCAGCGAGCATGTTGTTGCATATCGTGGTTGAACCTCCCGCGCAAACGTCAAGAAGTTTGGATTATCAGAGAAAGGAACAGCGTCTGGGGAAAGTGTAGGGGGAGGGCGCTCCTTGGTGGCGACACATGAAACATGTGTGAAAGAAAGACAGTGAGAGAGGTGACGCGGTAGCCGCACGTGTCGTACTCCACTTCACCCTTCGCTAGACGCTCCTCTCCGTTTTCTTTCTTTTGTCGCTGCTGCGGTGGCTCACTCGGTTACGCAGACATAAACAGACACCGCTCCCGCGAAGCCCAGGTAACGGCTGCTAAAGGGCTGCCCCCTAAAACGACTGAAACCTGCCGTCGCGGCGTATGTCACTTCTAAGCACGCGTATATGACCGGTTCCCGGTTTATGCGTGCGCAGTTTTGTAGTGAAAAATAGTGGTAGGGTGGAGGGGAGGTGTGCACGCGCAGCTATAGGTTTCATGCCCGTACTGATGGATGGTGTGTCTGTTGTGCTGGTATGGACTCCGGACCTGTCCGGAGTCCATAGTGGTAGAGCGGATTGGGTTTGTGTGTTAGGCTAAGTTCAGATTACCGACGCAAAACCCATATCGTGATCTATGGACGTAAAAAATGCCATGTCACACAGTTCGGTTAGCTGAGACGTGAAATAACGTCATTCTTTAGGTCATTGCGACAGTTGCGGCAACAGTCTGAACCCGGCCTTACACAAACAGTAAGATGCTTACGACGCGGGAGGGACACAGGCAGTTCCAAGTTTATCTGCAAGAATAAAGCTTGGATCCGTCAGAGGGTCATTCAGCTAATGGCCTAGTAAATATGCTCCATCGCAAATTACGACAAACGTGTTTTGTTTCGTGCGCTCCGTGGACTGCGTCCAGCTTTGCAGGTCATCCTTCTTCACAGAGTGGAAAGCCACTAATTTTTTATCACCCGCTTTCTTCTTTTGTTAGCCGGCCATATTCACGGGATTGCATAGTCTGCCACGGATGGCAGAAACTGCTTCTTAGGACGAAAATTTTCAAACAAAAAGCTCATATGAACCCAAAACTGACGACTGGGCGAGTTGGTACATAGTCTTGCTTGTTAACAGCGCAAATAAAACAGGACACAACGTGTCCGTTCCTTCTTCCTTTTGTGTCCTGTTTTATTTGCGCTGTTAACAAGCAAGACTCATATGAACGCATGGAATAAAAAAAAAGAGCTTTGTAGCGACACAGAGTTTAATAAAACAAAAGCGCAATAAAGTAAAGTGGTAGAATTTGCTTGCCCCCACTAGCCACCAGCGCAACACTGAGAAATTCCGCCATGCCCTGTTCGCGCCTCCTTGGAGCGCGCTGCCCTGGCCCCTTTACATGCTGCCCTGGACATTAACTCAATAATGAGCCAATAACACGAAGCGCATTTTTAAAGCATTTGAACTCCGCCTCAAAATATTACCAGTATGTTAAGTGGGTGTAGCCAGAGCTCCTGTCTCCCGAGTTTCGCTCAATCTCGGGCCTTCTGAAATAGCACCCCGGGACAGTTGAACTCACCTCAAATCATTCACCGAACCGTTCAAGGGACTCTCAAACGCTTCCTATAAACGCTTCCACTCCTTTCTTCGTGTCTAGCAGCATTGGGAAAGCTATAGTTACCGGCAGCGCGCAAACAAAACTGCATGCGTGATTTGTTCGGCGCAACAGATACGCCTTCCGTATCTGCTTTGCTTTTGTGGCTTTCTTTTTAAAGCGGCCATCGAATGCGTTCATTGCTGCAGCTGAAGGAAAGCTGGCCAATAGCCGCTACACCGCTGTAAAGACGTAATTCGAGCGATAGAAGACCGAAGTCCAGGAAAGACAGCAAAATCTATTGAACAAGTTCCTGGGTTATCAGGGGGAATAGAGCAGTAATTTTGGCTGAGGTACTTTCCGACCCCCTAATCTAAGTACTGGGAGATTTGTTTGATTAAGTTCTGCAAGCATTTAAGGTTTCGAAAAACTTGAAAAAAGGGCTACAGGGTCCCTTAAATTCTCTGATGTTGCTCTCCTCACTCAAGCATGATGTAATGCATAACTTTTACGGAATTTGAGGTGAATAAAAATCAGTGCCCAATTCACATCAAAATGATCGAAAAGGCGCTTGCAATATCGCTGGCTCCAAGAGTTGGAGCTGCGGTATATCTTTCACGGAATACGTGACGTGACAAGCGGGTGGGACATCATCACTAACATTCATAGTGACCGAAAGTGATGTCACTTCCGGGTGACCCGCCGCGAGTGGCTATGGCGTTGTGCTGCTGAGCACAAGGGCGGTTGTTCGATTCCCGGCCGCGGTGGCCGCTTTTCTGATGGAGGCGAAAAGCAAAAAAAAAAAAAAAAAAAAAAAAATCCGACCGCCCGCATCTTCCTACGGGGGGAACTCGAGTAAATGCGTCGCATAGGGGTGGTTGTATTGCGTGAAAGTTCCGTAATTGGGTAGTTTGTGGTTACCGTTTGGATGTGGGGAGGGTTTGGAATGCTTAACTTGTTGACGGTACTGTTGCTTCCATCGCTTATACTTCATCTGGAGCCAAACGAAAGGCAAGCAAAGACGCCCTTGACTGAAGTTCGAACGCGCGCTCCGCCGCTTATATACACTGCGCGCGCTGTCGAGGGAGAGGAGTATGGGGGAGAGACGCGCATGCGCGCACTTCCGTACACAAGCGCGCGACCTTTCCACGCCCCCCACCACGCTGTTGTCCGGCAGCTGTCACGCGGCTAGCACGCCGCTATCACGTGTACACCTGCCGCTGTTGCTGCTGAGCGCGACGGAGCGCACGGGGTAACTACTGCGCATGCGCGCGCAGACGCGTTCCCCCCGCACCGCCGCAGCTGTTGTTGAGAGCGACGAGGCGCACGGGGCAGCTACGGCGCATGCGCACGCAGACGCGCTCCTGCTGCACCACCGCAGCTGTTGTTGAGAGCGAGGAGGGTACGGGGGAGAGGCGCGCACCTGCGCCCCGACGTGACGTCATGAGCTGCGGACGCCTATGGACGGAGGAGTTGGCGAGCCTAAGAAATGCTCCGCATTTAAAACACCCGTGCGTTCGAGACTTCGGCGAACGTTAAAGATCCCCAGGTGGCCAAAATTAATCCGGAGCCCTCCGCTACGACGCGTCTCATCGCCTGTGTAGTTTCGGTTTGTTAAACCCTACAATCAATCTACTTCCGGGTTCGAGGACCCATTCAAAACCTGTAACCCATCAACCACGACGTCATGGTTGCTCAGTGAAGCAGCAGCAGGTACGGGACCGATGTATCCTGCATCACAAAACTAAAAGAAGCAGAGAAAACACATAAACGCCGTACCACAGAATCACATTACCACGTTCACTGGTCAAAATTTCTATTCTGTAGTCCTCTCACTGGATTAGACATCAAAAAAAGGAAACGCGAAAAAAGGTGCTTAGAGAAAGAAGATACGTGGCGCAAACTAGACGTGGACGAAGGAGAGAAGATAGCTGTCGTATCTGGCGCGTGTATCTGTCGTATCTTCTCGCCAAGTTTTCTTCTTTCTCTAAGTCTGTATCAATGAGCTCAGCAACAAGTTTTGTTATAAAAGGTGTGCTCGAGAGAAAAAAGGAGGAACAATGTACAAGCATCCCGAAACTACTGAGGTTTTTTTTAGGTTGACAACAGCATCTGGTGGTGTTTGTGTAAGTTAAAAAAATCTCCACTAGGCTTCATCAGCCATCGGGGCGAGGGGCAGCTGATTAGCAGTCGAAGCACGTAAGCCAAGTTGGCGCCTCTGGTCCTGCATCCTCAAAGTAACGCCGCTTATGGCGTACGTGCCGGTCGAAATAATTGTCTGGGGTGCCGACGGTGGCCACAGGGCTCCGAGGGCCAGCCCTGACCGAGGTGCTGCCACATGCCACCCCGCTGTAGAAGCTCTCGTGCTAATTAACGGCGTCAAATCACTCTCCCTGCTCCCCCTCAATCTTACGACGTGAAGGGGCCACGATTGTAATTTCAGACGTGTCGCCGATGATCGGCCGAGGGAATTCTATATCTAGGTATCTATATCCTATTCTATATCTATATCCAATCAGCAGCTACATCCAATAACATGTCAATACATCCATCGTGCCATTACATCCAACGAGCTAACACATTCAGCGTTGGATTTAATGGCACGTTGGATGTACTGGCTCGTTGGATGTGTTGACTCGTAATCTATTGCCATTGCCTTTCTTGAAGGCGGAATTTTTCGTGACCGTCATTGATGTTGGCAGAAAAGAAGTTCACTTCTCGCCTGTTTCCGCAGCTCACGTGATGGAGACAAAGGTGAATCAGCATTTACCCGCTTCGAGGAGCCATTAACTTCTACTTCATACGCTAGCCGTCTTAAGGAGGATCCCCGATTTGTACCCACTTCAGAAAATCCACCTCATATGGGCACCGGTACATGCTGGGCTGGAGGGCAACGGGGCGGCACACGACTGGGCTTGTGAATGCACGAACCAGGTCCATTAGATGGACTGGTCTCTCCCGGCTTCCACTGGCCCTTGTTGCTGACATACAGCGACATCCTTCACCACTACCGCGAAACTCGCCAACAATACCCTAACCCCTCTCGCACTTTTACCCGACCACATACCACCCCACTCAGACTCCTACAAACTAATACTGCGGCCACCGCGCAGACCTCACGCACATTATGGGCAAATGCCAAAGGAAACCACGGGACAATATCCCCCCTACGCCCCATAGACATCAAACATCTAGAGCACTGGGAAACCCTGCTGCGCAGCTCCGACAAGGTAAATACAAATGGTAGCGAAGGTTCGGGCAAAAAGCGGTTCAGAACCTATTGCCAGCGACATCAGCATGGGGGCTTATGGGAGTGGCGATTGAAGCGCGACTAGGTGAGGAGGGAACAAACACTAGTAACAAAAAACCAAGTTTTGTTCAACAATAAAACAACAATTATATTTTACGAACTATATTTATTTCTGAATCACATTTATTTAGGCACAGTGTATAAATAATTTATGAAAATGCCGTTCATTCTCAAAAACCTTTTTTGTAGCGCCCTCTGAAGAAGGGCACATGTCATTGCTTTGGGATGCAGTCCTTGTAGTGATCGGAAAGGCGCTCCTAAAGTTCGTCTGCTAGGAAACGCCCCTCGCGTGTTTTGGTGGTGCGCATTTGCATTCGTTTTTCCTTGTTAATTTGGTGTGCACTTAATTTTTGCTGTGCGTGGAGTTGCGAGGAGCGTTGTATCGTCGGTGAACACGTGTAGTACCGTGCCCGGCAGGCACGGTGAACTACGGGACGATGCTGCCAACGGTTGGAGCGGAGCGCTTTCCTCGGTACCTACGGAAACGATGTGCTGTAAAGGTTGCAACAGCAACTCCCGTACGCCTGGCGTTTTACTGCACCATTTTCCTCTCATTTCCACAGGTAACGCGAAACTATTGTACTGTTAATATGTGCACGGGGGTTGTGTAAGGGGACGTGGTGGTGCTTCGAAAAAAATGGGTCTAAAGCTTTGTTATGTCACAGTTATCTCTTGATTTCACCTCAGGCTGGCTCAGAGCAAGTTGTGTCAATTACTCTAGGACTTCTCGGCGTAGTACCACTCGAATTTAAACGAGTCGCTTTAATTGTCTATCTCAGTGTCTTCTCTATTGCATTACAACGCTTGTAGTGCTCGTTGCTTCCCGCACTTGTATGCGCAAGCATTATTTCCATCCTGCGCTGCTGCCAGATCTTTCCTGCTATGTGCTTTTACATACTGCCGTCGCTTTCGTTTGCATTGATCCATTTTTCCTCTTTTTACTTATCTGTTGCGACACTTGCCTAATAATGCAACCAGGAAATTGCAGGCGTGAATGCTGAGTGAACTCCTGTAGAAACCCTTGTCTACTTGATAAGACGCCGGGACAGCTGCAGTGTGCTCGCTGCACTTTCGTGAATCGGCATTCCTGCGGCCCGGTTTTCTGCGTCAAGATGCAGTGCCTAGTTCTTTTCTCTTGTTTCGAAGTAGTTCTGCTGTTGACGCTTTCATTGCTCATAATGCTATGTGTTACTGGTAAAGTCAATTTTTCGGCGCGTAAGGAAAATCATAATGCATGTAGTGCCCACGAACATTTTGTACTTATTGTATACGTGCTCATTTTGTGCAGTGTGGTAAATTTGTTTTATGTTCATCCTGGAATAAAATTCAAATGTCTTGATTATAGCATGACTATGCGTTATTTCTTCTCTTAGAACAGAAGTACACAAACTGAGCAAGCATTATATAACCTTGATCTATACTTAAGGCACGCACGCCTACCTGCGTATGTGCGACGCAATTAAACTTAGCAGTGGCGTTGGTAGAAATTGGTATCGGGGTAAGGAGTGGGCACGTTTTTTATATAAAAGGGGGGCCGGGGAGAGTGGTCAAGTGTCATTTTGGGCTCTGTATCCCAAGGCAGAAAAAAAATTCCGGTCGGGGGGGGGGGCGTGTACGTTTGCCACCCGCTGCAATCAAAATAAACAACTGATTGCTTTTATACAGCAGTGGAAGGCATAAATACAGAATAAAGGTTCAGAGCAGATGCAAGATGCTTTTATAAACACCGAGGCGAATCATACGACAGTATGCTAAAGTGCGTTTCTCTAGTCACGAGTATAAGCTGGCGTTGACTTGAAGCACACACGCCAAGGGCTCGCCAACTTGCGTCAGATGGCAATGCCATGAGCCCTCAGCGATCAGAGTCCTGCTAAGGCTATTTTGAAGTCAAATTTTCCCGCTAATGCCACCAAAATGACGTCACTTTCTGACCGGATTTTGCGTCACATCCTGTTTATTTTTTCTTCCGCCGGAAGTGTTCCCTCCTCACACAGATGGCGCTAAGCCCCATGAGCAGCTTAAGAGCCGCCATTTTCTGAACGTATGGGCTTCTATGGAAGCTTCGCTACCAGTTATATTTACCTTGGCTCCGATCCCCTAACGGAGCTACGCCTTGTCTGGATGGCCGAAGAAGCCGCCAGGAACCTAGATCTCCTGGCCTACTAACGTGGCAAAGAGAGCCCACACTCCCTGCTTCTAGGCAAATAAAGTTATTTCTCTCTCTCCCTCTACCCACATCCCAAACTGTTTAGCCGCATATATCCAGAGACTTATAGCGACTAATGTCCGAGATGCAAGACTGATAGAGCCACACTCGCACACGTGGGCTTGTGCGTAGGCACCACCGACTTTCATTAGCAGGCATCACGACTGGGAGACAGCTCTGTACAGCAGCGACCCGGAGACCCAACTGCGGCTGATCCGCCTGGCTGCGGACGCGCCGGCACAGGTGGCCCGCCCTCACGACGGCGCCGGGGGTCGGGGCGTGCGGGGCCGGGGCGGGTTGGCTGTTCTTACATGGGTCGCTTGGTGTGGGAGCTTGGCAACCTGGGCACCGGCTGAGGGCCCCCGCTGAGACTCCAAAGCCCTGGTTGCTGGGCCTCCCTCAAGGGGCTCAACAAAATGAAAGTTCTGACTACAAACTGGAACATACTATAACTCCACCATCCTCTCCCACATCTCCCCTCACGCTTCGAGTACAACTGCCCGGACTGTCAAGTTCCAGCCACCGCTGCCCACCTCGTCTTCGTATGCCCTCAACGCCCTGTTCGTCTCCCTTCCCCTACCCCCGAGCAGAGGGAATGCGCGTTGACCAGCTCGGACCTGCTGGAGCAGCTCAGACTGATCCAGCGGGCCACGCGAGCAGCGGCGGCGCGCGGCCTCCTCAACTGAGGAGGCCACCCACCGTTTTATTATTATTATGATGATTTTTTCTCAATAAACGTTTTGCCTCCTCCTCCTCCTCCTCCTCCTCTCTCTCTCTCTCTCTCTCTCTCTCTCTCTCTCTCTCTCTCTCTCTCTCTCTCTCATGGAAGCTGCTATCGTCATTGGCCAGTCCCCTTTAGTGGGTACGTTCAGACTGCGGAGAAGGTTTTATGACGACGAAATTCTGGATCACGAAAAATCCCGGCGAAAGTAAGGCTAAAACATTCCGTGTAAAAGTGCAGAGTCTGCTAAATAACGTACCACAGCCAGTGCCGGTAAGCGACCCTTCAGGGTCTGAGTCGCCAGCAAGAAATTTAAACTCCGCTACAATCACGCGGGGGCATCCAGCCCGTCGTGCTGACGAAATGAGATGAATTATAGGGCGCGCCGCGGACAATTCCGGTCCCCCGTCACGCGAGCCCATTAGCTTCTGATGCGCTCGCGGAGTCGCTGCATCATTGCAGCAGCATGACAAGGAGCAGTTGCTGCTTGGGAGGCGAGTGATTAAAGGAGACCCCGTCTCGTTTAAGCTCGTCCGAAGGCGATGGTTTTGCTTTCCTCGTCGGACACACACTTCCCTTGCACGGATTTGGTGTCGGAAGTCGACTAAGTCGCCGTCTCAGAACGGCTTAGGCTGAGCAGGCCTCTCGATATATCCTCTTGGTACATATGCCGTCGAGGTTACTGGTGCCGTCAGGCTTTTGCGGTTTCCGCGATTTCCTCGCTTTTGCAGTGGGCTTGAGTGGGGCTTTCCTGTCAAATTATTTTACTCGCTTTTAGTCAACGATTTGCGAATGTTACAATGCCAGTCAAATGATGGCAGTGCGATACGGGCAAAATGATTTCGCCCTGTCCAAAGAATATGAGGTTCTAGATACCGACAGTTGTATAGTACGAGCTATCTGGCTTGCGTGTCGGGAGATCGCGCCGTGTTAGAAAGATAATGATGGTGATGCCTTCAACCAGTTTGCCACGCACCTAAAAGAGCGTTCGGAAAGGCCTAAAACGTCTATTATGATACAGTGGGAGCTTAGAATTGCTGCAAAAAATCACCGTCGCTGTCGTCGCATTTGTCAAAGCCGGTGAATAGCCAAGAAGCTAAGCCTAAACCATTGTGATTGTCGCCATCGGTTTCGTTGACGCCTGGACTCTCATCGACATTGCTTAGCAGCCAATAGCACGAAGGGATAGTCACCGAATCTACCTGAAACAGAGCGCGGGTCACGTGACGATATCGATCTGTGCATTACCTTTGAAACGGCACCTTATGGACCTTTTACAGCGAGCAGTTGGGCTGACCTTCAACAGATGACGCTAGCGGCGCACTCGCCACACGGGACTGTTTCGGTTTTTCCGTAGGTTGCCATGTTGCTCAACGAAGTGCGCAGTCAGAAAATGTGGAAGACACGGGGGAAAACTAGCACCGTTGTCGGATGTACCAGGTGTCATCGGGACCTCAAGATGCGGGACGAATCGCCGTGCGAGTCCCACTGGCCACGACTTCACAAAGACTGTGCGTGTGCGGCCTTTGGAAATGCACCGCTTTCCGCTCAGTGAGCGCGACACGGAGGCGTCGCTCGATCGCCATTCTCCAACGGAAGAATTTCGTTCCAAGAACAACGGCAAGGGGAACTTTTTCAGACCATGACGGAAAGTTTCTGGCAAGCGTTACACCAGTCTGCCTCGGCACGCTTGTTCTAAATCATGCCTCCTGTTGTGTTTACGCGTTGCGTGCGTGTCGTCGCCGCGAAACGAGTCAGACTAGCTGTTTAAGCTAGCCGATCGGAGCGGTGACTCCCAGATTCTTTTGAGTTTTCGCTATCGCATATCCCTATCGCTATCGCTACGGCGCACAATATCTGGTCTCGCGTTACTGAAAGTGCACCAAACGCCTTTCATCGCACCGCCAGCTTCCACGGAACCCCGCCGTTCGGCGCTGCCGCTAATGCATCCTTCCTACTCGTGACGAGCGCAGAAACCTGGCTTCAGTAAGCATTGTGTGTGTTTTACCACCCTGCAGGTCTGTATTATGCACGTTGGCGCAACCAGAGCTAAGCCGTAGCGGCAGTTGCCTCGCGCCGGAGGCTGCAGCTTCGACGTTATTTCCAACTCTGTGAATAATCCGTGTGCGAACGAATCCGCACATGCTCATGAGATAAAAGTGTACCAGCGGCTTAAAGTCATTTCACTTACATCAGGGGCCGGCAACCTTTCGAGGTGAAGGGCCGAGCTGCATCGACCCGGCAAGGGTCGGGCGGTAAATAGGGGTTTGGTGGCAGGCGGGGATTTTTTCTTTTGGTCTGGTGCTAAGGAAAGAAGTGAAGGCGTTATCTGGTTAACTGTGAACATGGGAAGCAATTCCAAATGGAAGCGATCTTGCTTTGCTGCTGTCTAACCCATTTCAGGTTAGAATTGCCATGTCAGCCTTCAGAAGGGGCCATTGCGGAGGGGGGTTCTGACGTCAAGCCTGGGGCCGCATAATACTTTCCCGCGTGCAGCCCGCGGGACGCAGGTTGCCATCCCTGATATGCATGGTTGCTGTGTACGTATAAATAGAAAAAAAAATGCCCCCAAACAGCTATGAAACGCGTGAACAGGAGTTTGCAATGGGCCCCAGTCGGAACAGCGCCATAAGAAGCTTTGTGGGCCATTTTTTGAGACAAAGTAGTCTCCGAAGGTTGCAACACAATTTCTACGTGTCCGATAAGTCCTGATTCATAGCGACACTCGAAAATAATTGCACAATTCTCCCATAAAGCCCCTCTGCCACTCGCCGATGCACTTCGGCACATTGAAGGCCTCGGCGAGAAACGCGGCCGAAAAGGCCAGCAATGCCGTGCGACGTCTCATCCTTCAACATGGCCGCTCCCAGGCTACCGCTCTGTAGACCGTGTATAAAGTTTAAGAAAATATTGCATTCTAACATTGTTCTCAAATCTTTAATAACATGTTTAACTTGCCACATGCTTCCTTTCGCGTTTTTTGTTTATTATAACATTAAATAAAATTTTCTTGTTAGAATTGTACGTGTCTTTGTACCGCTACTTTTATATTATGACGTATCTGCCCCCACCATTATGTAACACCTATTAGGGGCCCTTAAGGGTTGAATAAATGATGGTGATGACGACGAGCAGCAGTTGTGGTATGTCTGTAATTTTTAATTCGACGCCAAAATAAATAAATGCGTAAACAAAATGAAATAAATAGTAAGGCAAAGCAAGAGCGATAAAGAGGGTGATTAAACTAATTTCAAAACAGCTGCTATTCTGTCTATCTGTTTTTATCTCCAGTCGCAGCTATTAAAAACCTTTTGCTTGAAATAATTTTTTTTTTCTACCGGACATGCTCCCACTGGCTTTATGCTTGCAAAAGTACCAGAGCAGGGTACCGAACGATTCCTCTGCAGTTTTCTGTTTCCCGGCTTCTATTCTCTCTCTCTCTCTCTCTCTCTCTCTCTCTCTCTCTCTCTCTCTCTCTCTCTCTCTCTCTTTCCAAAATCTCCTCCCCCAGGCCATTCTACCGGCCCGTTCCTCCTGCCGTGGACGCCCCTCGAGTGGGAGCCGCATGCCCTCTTCGCGGACGAGAAGGCGCCTCTTCCAACGCGTATTCCCGGTTAGGCACGCATTGGTGCGTGGCCACGTCTGCGCCAATTGCGCCATGCAAATTTAATGGTAGTGGACGGGCCAACCGTGCGAACCCCGCGCGATAACCTCGGTCACGTTGAATATTGTATACAGAAGAGTGGCAGGTACGTAGAGCAGCGGCCGCTGTCTTCCGGGACTGCGGACGCTCAGAGGGAAACGGGGTGGTAGCGTGACGGGCCCCCGTCCACGTTTTTCTCAAAACTGACTACGAAGAAAGGGAGCGAGTTGAACGATGCGTAAACGGGCTGGAAACATCTGAGCGCTCTGTTTCTGCCGCAGAAACCCTAAAAAATTCACCTATCCCTTTCTTATAATGCCCTGATATTTTCCTTTATTTGCTTCCTGGGAAGAAAACACTGCCTTCCTCAATGTTTAGGAAGAAAATACTGCGCCATCTTAGGGATGCGTCTAAGAAATAGTGCCTGCAATGCATGAAATGCTTGTTTTTAGTTTGGGCTCCTTTGTCTACAATTTTTTTGCTCTTCAGACAGCACGTTCGTCCCTCGTCTCGTTATGCTTGAAGCGAAGACCGTCGACTGGCGGGAACAGATTGGGCTAACTTTTTTTTTTTGTGGGTGCGTGTGCAGGCCTACAGTGTGAAGCCCAATGCTAAGAGCCGGTGATCACGTTTGAGCATGATTCCATTGTTTAGCCAGCAATTACATGGCTTATGACATATTCAACGTTGTGTGACCACATGTGAAGTGAAAATGGGCAATAAATCTACTCTAACTTCATGTTTAGGAGGTCCTGTTTCAACAATGTAGGAGCATTTTGGCATATTTGATGAAAGTATTAAAAAACGCTCTGGAATTTGCGGAAAAGGTTACGTACATTCACGCATCGCGAAAGTTGTCAATGTATTATGTCGGCGAGTCGGTTTCTGGAGCGGTGAAACATATTACCAGCGCTAGTTCTGTATATTCTCCTCGTCCTTACCGCGCTGTTTTGATATGTTTTGCTAAAGTCAATATACAGCGCCAGCTTTCCGTCACGAGGGGCATCAGCGACACACTGAGTGAACGAATATAAATCTCTTGAATTCGTTCTACCCACAATCGCCACACTTGCATTACTGCGATTGTGCGTCCGAGCTTTCAGGCTAATGAACTCCCCAAACTTCGTAGAATTGTCGACAAAATAATGATAAAAACGTTGGAAGGAGCCATTTTCAGAGTCACATCTATCGTCAGCGTCATGGTGAAGCTGTAGGCAGCATACGTTTTAGCATTCTGAGCGATAAAGAGCTAAATCGTAGACGGGGACGAAGAACCGAGAAGACGCCGCGTTTTTTTGTGCGTGTTTTGTTTATCGCTATATAACATGTCCAAGGCTGGACCCTTTTAAATGCTCTTTAGAATTATGCCTCGCACGTTTAAAGGTGTCATAAAACAAGAACACTAGTTTGGATCATTCACAAAACCGCCTTGTCTTGATAACAATGTTGCCAACTTTAGCGCAAGCTTCAGGCAACTAAGCTAGATGTTGAGGAAAGCAGATGAAGCATTTGAAGGGTCCGCGAGTGAAGAACAAATACAAGTATGGTCCATAGAAAAGACTGCGTTGTACTAACAACGCCGATACCAATTTTATCGCAAACTTCGAATGCATAACGGAGATATTAAGGAAAACATATGAACAAGTGGCGACTCCCCCGCCACTTTCGGGGGATTTTTCTATGATGTCGCAGAATCTTGTTTGTGTGATTGGTGGCCGCCAGCTTAATTAGGTCACTTCCAAGAAACATGACCGGGTGATTGTAGCATGGCCTCTAGTTCCGTTTGATCGGGAGGGCGCAAGAAAAGATTCCCATAGCAGCCATTTTGCCTCGGAGCAAAGTATTCATGGCCACAGCAACATTACACCACGACCGGCTTTATAGAGAGCGACCTGTCCATAGAAGCCGACGACAATGGGAGCGAGCGTGCCAAAAAATTGCGCGCAGGGACAGTGCGCTCACTTAGGTGTTGCTAAATTTAATCCACAACAACGCCCGCTTCGCTTCGCTCGCCCTGCGACTGCTCGCATAAAGTAATGGCCGTACCAATAAATGCCGATTGTACCGATCAGTACCTATAATACTGGCCGGCACGGAAAATTTACGCTTCAGTCGAGACCCTCTTCTTAGCTAGGCAAACGTACACAAGCAAACCACTGCTATCATATCTGCCTCCTCAACTAGCATTCTTTATTTTCGAGCATTTCTGATCATTTAGCGTTCACAAACTTTATCGCATTTGTGTTTGCGTCGAAAACCTTTCTTCTTACCTCAAGATCGTCTATGCACGTGCAAAATTTCCCATGGAAGGCTGGAATTCGTATAAAGCAGCTCCAACACGGCCATTTCGTGCTTAGAAGCGCCGTTATTCTTGTGCTAAAACAGCTTGTTTTTCCAGCCGATGGATTACTAATGGACGCAAACTTTTTCAACGGCTGCGGCGTTTTCACCGTAACTGGACCCACAGTTCAAGGAGCCCCTTCCGGGTGCTTAAAAGTCCAACAAATGGCAAAGTTTGGTATGACAACCATCCCCGATTAATGTCTGTGGTGAGAACCGCAATTATCTTCGGGATAACTTTTTGAGCCACTGCCCTGGTACAAAAGCGATGTGCACCTACTGTTAAGTAGGTGCACATCGTTACTGTTTTTTCACTGTTAAGGCCCATAAGGATGAATTTCCTTTTAGGTCCATTGTTAGCGAGAGAGGCACGTGGAAGTGCCACGTTAGCCGGTTTCTGCAGAGACAGCTCAGTGCACTTAAGTTGCAGGATCCTTTCGCGACCAAAAATTCACTGGAGGTTGTCTCGTTTTTGAAAGAAGGCCCGCCTGTCGGCTCTGCGTTTTCGGTGGATGTGACCGATCTGTTTTATTCTATACCGCACAAAGAATTGTTCCTTGCTGTAAGAGAATGCATTGAAGAGGGTAACGTTGTTTCTTTCCAGAATGCCTGTGGCTTGACTGTAGACAATTTTATGACTTTGCTTGAATTTTATCTGCAGTCTACATTTGTATCTTTTAAGGACGAGTTGTTCGTGCAGCGAAGGGGTGTGTGTATAGGATCATGCGTGGCGCCTGTTCTCTGTGAAATTTTCTTGGCCAGTATTGATCGAAATCTAGAGCGTGACCTTGACGAAGAAATAGTACTTAAAGTTTTTAGATATGTCGATGATTTCCTGGTTTTTGTAAAGGCATCACCGGTATTAACTAACCTGGACGCTACTAACAAGATTTTAGGCGAGTTTAGACGATTGGGGAAAGGTCTATCTTTCACCCATGAGCTGCCTCACAATGACTGCCTGCAGTTTTTAGATATTAACATGACGCTTTTATCAGACCACGTTTGTTGGTTGTACCAGCCAAGAGTGCGGAAAGGCCTGCTTCCGTATGGTTCCGCGCACTCCAAGACTGTTAAAAGGGCCATTGCGTGTTCTTGTCTACAAGGTGCTCTGACGAAGTCATGCCATCACAGGGTGCAAGAGAGCTTCGTCGCTCAGGTTGCCAGGCTGCAGACGGCTGGCTTTCCTGTGGTCGTTTTGACAGCGGTAGCCGAGTCGTTGCTACAGAAGGTGAAGGGCAGGGCCGCATACACGACAGACACCCCTAAGCGCAAGAAACCGGTGGTTGTACCCTATGTTCACAGGGTGGCACACAACCTCAAAAATGTAGCCAACAGGCACAGAGTGCCGGTAGTCTTCTCTGCCCCCCGGAAGTTGGCTAGTTTGTGCCCCAAAATCCTGAGAGGACCGGACAACAAAAAAGACTGCCTGAAGGGACATACCACACCGTATGTGGGTTGCGCAACTGGGGTTGTATACATGATTCCGCTTGTATGCGGGAAGGTTTACATTGGCCAAACTGGCCGATGTGTGAACGACCGGCTAAGAGAGCACCAGTTGTCAATAAAGAATGGAACTGGCTCGCACCTTCCGCACCACTGCAAGAACTGTGAAAACAAGTCCTGCAAGCCGCAACTGGAAAAAACCACAGTGCTGGGCCGGAGCAAGGAAAAGGTGGCAAGGGAACTAATAGAGGCCTTTCATATACGAAAAAATGGTGATAACTGCGTTAGCGAAGCGTCACTATCTTTGTATTGTAGTGAGTATGAATTTTTAAACGCGTCCTTGTGATTAAACGCATGCGACTGTGCGCATGTGCACGGAAGGGTATATAGGTGCGTAGGCTGTTTCTGAATAAATTTAGTTGTGAGTCTGCGCCTGGTTTGTTGTAGTCTTCTTCCGTCCCGTCCTTTTGCGCAGTTTTATTGTTATCATCAGCTCGTATCATTTACAGGGCTTTGAGGCGCGAGAAAAAAGGGAAAGCGCCAGGCTTTATAGCCTTCGGAACCCTGTTTAGGGCCCTTTTAGTGGGTGAATCAAAATTCCAGAAGAGTGTCTTTCAAGCAAGAATTTAGAACTTGAAGGAAACGTAGTTAAATTGAATATCTAAAGACAGTAGGCTGATACAGAACAAGGTAAGGAGAGACTGAACATGCACCACCTGAGCCCGTTTGAACCTAGGAAATTTGTTGGCAAAAAAGTACGACGGTAAAAGAACAAATTTGTATTTGAAATCTTCGATTACTGCCAGCACGTTAAAGCTGGAAATCAGGAAAACGACAGCGGCCTCCAAGTGCAGCACATGACTGGGTATGTACTCGGCAAACCCAAATACAGCGGCCCACCTTTCCGAAAGATTCAATGTGCCGAGTTTGTATAATGAGCAACCGGGAAAAAGGACGCAGCAGAATTATAGAATAGGGCGAACACACAGGCAATAATCATAAGACCCTTTTCAAAAAAATGCAAAGACCGTTTAAAAGCGCAACCATTTTCTCATTTTACGCTGCAATATACCAAGAGGCACTGGAGGAAATGGCGTCAAATTGTGGATGACCGACGTGTTCTGTCTCTTGAAAGCTTCCACCGAAGGAACGTCTCTATGCTTCCATTGCGTTGTAAAAACAGTTCAATAAGGTGGTGTCACGCGCCTGAGGTATGAGACGAGGTGTAGTGGAGGGCTACATGTTTATTTACACCACCTGGAGATCTTTAACGTGCTCTGTGATGACTACACACGGGCGTTTTTGTTTTCGCCTCCACTGGAAAAACGGCCTCCGCTGCCGGGATCGAACACGCGTCCTCTTTTCCTGCAGCACAACGCCTTATCCACTGTGCCGTCACTGCGGGTGAATGGCCGTGCACTACGTTTAAAGGAATTTCTTGAGGCTTTTTCTCATTGCTGCCGCAAAGGAACGAGTAGTCCTGGGTGATGCTTAGTCTAAGGTTAAAAAGTGTTTGTTAAGGATAGTGGTTAAGGATAGTGGGTATAAGGATATACATCTCTCTTTTCTTGTTGAGAGCCAACCTTGTGAACGGGTCGTTTATGTCCATGCGATAAAAAATAAGGCATGAAATGGAGGGTTGGACGGAAACCCGTCTGGTAAGGAAAACACATGACAATAAAAACTGGCACCGACCAAGAACGTTTAAAACCCAAAAAAGACGTTTCGGCTCCCGTACGGGTGCCTTGTTCACAATCTTGTTGAAAATTTCCTGTCTCGCCGACACAGCTTCGGTCGCAATCTGCGCAGGGAATGCTGTAGACAACGCCTGGGAACTTTTCCTCTGTGAGCTTGTCCTTCACGTTCACCAGGGAGTGCCGTAACTTTTGAGCTGGCACATGCGCTACCTGTACACTGTAGGAGCGCAGAACACGCGCCAAGTGCTCGCTAATTCCAGGAACATACGGTATCGGAGCACGACGATTGGGACGCATGTTGCCGGACAGCGCAGGACGTTCTAGCTGACGTTCCACGGAGCGAACGAATGACTCAGGGTAGCCACACGCAGAGAGGTCCCGATGCACGTGCTGTATGTCGGCGGCGACATCTTCCGGTTTCTTGCAAACCCTCTTCACACGGCTTACAAGCGAGGTGATTACAGACCGTTTGCGGGAGGCAGGGTTCACAGACTTAAAATGCAGGTAGCGACCCGTATGGGTGCTCTTTCTGTACACGCTGAACGTCAAGGACTTTTCCTCGCGCTTTACCAGAACGTCCAGAAACGGAAGCTCGCCGTGCTGCTCCTCCTCTACGGTAAACCTGACTGCGTCATCCATGCTGTTCAGGTGCGCTATGAATGCAGTCAGTGCCTCCTCTTTGATCACGCTGAAGCAATCGTGTACGTAACGTAGAAAGGTTTTGGGTGCAGGACGGAACGAATTCAGTGCACGTTGCTCAAGCGCCTCCATCGTAAGATTTGCTGCTGTGACTGACACGGCTGCGCCCATCGCTGTCCCGTGTACCTGCTTGTGAACAAGGCACCCGTACGGGAGCCGAAACGTCTTTTTTGGATTTTAAACATTCTTGGTCGGTGCCAGTTTTTATTGTCAAAAATAAGGCATATATGCAGACTGCGAAAGCATTCAAATCGGCACACAGAAAAAAAAAAAGAGGTTTGTTGCAACAGCAAGAACACGAGAGTGCCAACATTCAAAGCGACAAAGGCGAAGAAAAAAAAAGGCCATGTTAAGACGCAGAATACATCAAAACGGACAACAACTCCTTGTTCGAGACACATTTATTTCTCTTGAGCGTTTACGTTCATTACGGGTTAGTCTTTTCCATGTACAAAGAACGAAGCAAGCACACTGGGCACAACTCCGACTCCTAGCTTCGGCATCAGCCCACACAGTCCCCAAACAGCCCTGGCGACGAGTTTTATACTGTGCGAACCGTCACTAAAAGCGTACTTTGTAGGAAAGAACGAAAACTCTAGAGCAGGGTAGTGCGGCATCGAAGGGCTTTTGGCCGTAGCAGCTGAGCCTTGTCACTGAATGACGAGCGTTTTACTTTAGTCGACAAGAGGAGGCACCAGCAAGAATGCGAGGATGCGGTGCCCCGTTCCTTCATCTCTTTATCTCGCCAGTCGGACGCTGGCCAACCGTGCAAAGTTTGCTTTCAGGCTGAGTTCGCTAATCCGTACCGACCATGCGTTTTCGGCGGGCGTCCATTCTCTGCCAGCTGGCCGAGTACCTCCGCCATGACCTCCGCCGGCCGACAAGCACACGCTTTTAGTGCCCCACCCCGCTCCCTCCCCCTCTTCTTAAGTGGCGGGACGGGGACTTTTATCACATAAAATGATGCGCGCCAGCATTGCAGCTAAAAAATCTGTAGAAATTCAGGGAATTGTCGACTAATGCGTAGCATTCTTATGCCTCTCGACTGGACTGTGAGTTCTTTACAGTCGGATTTGTCTACGAGGAGGCAAAGATGTTGGGTTTATTTATTGTTTTAAGTTTTCTTTTGTTTCTTTTTGCCAGGGACCTAAAGATACGCCATTATAGTGAGTACGTGCATTTACTTCGCCAATTATGTATTTTTCCGCAGATGCAAGGCGTACTGCAGAATTCGCCCGTTTTCACAATTTTTATTCCTACTTTGAACATTATTTTGCTGGCTTTTTTAGTTTAGTCTTCCTTTTTTGGAGGATATTTATAGGACACGTATTTTTGGTTTTGTCAGATCATTTTCGGGGTTTTTTTATTTTTAGGTTTTGAAAATTCTGTTCGGCAAATTATCTACATTTACGCCATTATAATAATTTAATGTGTTACTCCCGCGAAATCTGCATTTTTGTGCAAATGCAGGGCGTTACATGGTCCTGGCTGTGGGGTTGTTCGGAAAAGAATGCTAGGCATTGAAATTTGTCCCTATGATCACGCGTCACGGAAGCCTCCAACCTCAGCCCTCCGCCGCTCGGTATACCCTTCGTGGTCGCGCAGTGGATAGAGTCAAAGAGCTAGAGAAATAAAATTTAGTGCAGCGAAAGACAAGGACGGCGAAAAGGATGGGACGGGCGCTAACTCGCAACTGGTTTTTTATTGAAAAGACGGCATGCATATATACATTCTTCAGCGTAATCACACACGTGTGCAAACAAACCTAACAGTCATCCGGTGAGTGCACACATCAACAAACATCAAGAAAGTTATGAAGGAATGCACACTCTCTTGCGTAGATTAGCAGCGATGGCACGCTAATGCAGTTATCTCCCTTTCGCTTGATGTAGAAGCCTTCCGCTACTTCACGTGCCGCGGCGTCCCGACTTCGTTACAAAATGTTTTTGTCAAATTCGGGCACACAGTGACATTCTTTGCAGTGGATGGCAAGTGTGATGCCGTTCCATTTTTCATGGAAAGGGCATGCTCTCGTAGCGCGCGCTCATTCACACATCAACCAGTTTTTCCGTCCTTTTCGCCGTCCTTATTGTCTTTCGCTGCGCTAAATTTTATTTCTGTAGTATGAACCAACTCGCCAAGCAACACGTCTTACCAGAGTCAAAGAGCCAAGAAAAGTGCTGACGAGTTAAGGTGTTGCACAAGTTTCTTGCGAATCCTCCCCCTCCTTCCCCCGTGCCGCTAGTTTAGACGTTCTTGGCGATGGGGATTTTATCGCTTGCATCACAGTCTGCGACGTGGCCAATCTATTGTGAAGAAGTATTATAGTCCTGAATATGTTAGCAGGGCACTTAATCCCCGATTTCATACCTCCGGCTCATAGCGTCCCCTCTGCCTAGAACTAATAGGCCTAGCACCTTGAAAGAGTCGCGCAAAAAGTCCGTTCAACTTAGGTGTTAAGCGGGGTGAAGCTATCTTAGTAGTGGTACATCTAAGTACAGCTACAGTGCTAGGCCTATCTGTACCCCTGTACAGATGTACAGTGGTACATCTAAGTGGTACAGCTAAGCTACATCTCAACAGTTGCTGGCTTGTGTAAAGTGAGATACCCCGTAGTGCAGGGTTACGGAATAATTTATACCACCCGGGGATAAATGTCGTGTGCGGTATCGGTTCGGCTTTTCGGCTGCCTTTGCTGTGGTCTCGTTTTGAACGAGCCAGCTGGTGGTAGCAACGAGGCGAATGGAATGTTCAAGTCCTTTTCATTCCGGCCCAAACACGAATTACTTCTTTACACCGATGTAAGCGGCTGGTGCATTCTTTTGTGATTTTTTCATGTTTTCGTCTACCGAAACTTACTTGTGCGACTTTATCTTTTGAACAAGTGTCCCAGTCGCGCTAGTATAACGAACAAAGAATAATTAGAACTAGAAAGGAGATGATCTCGATACCGCAGCCACATTTGCTCATTTATGAGACGCAAAGCAAGGGTGAGAAAGCTGTTTTCGCCAACAAAAGTGTACGGGGCAAAGCAGCGCAGTAAGCACCACACAAGCAAATAAACGCAGACAGCCACTCCCAGAAGGCTAATTTGGGAAAAGTTTGCAGAAGAAAAACAAAATATGGGGACTCCTAGGCCCTTTTAATAAGCTGCTAATGCGAAGACATTAATGTTCAATTGAACGTTGTTGAGTGCCATACCTGTTCGCTCATTGAAAACTTGCCTAAAGGCAAGACAGTCTAAAAATTAAAAAAAAGGCGGATGGGTGCCCATGTATTATTTGCTGTAAAGAGATGATTATGAATTTTTTTCTATTTAACATATAGTACTCAAACATAATATCAGAATAGCTACACTTGTAAGTACCACCCGACGAAGGACGTCTTTCTGCACTGAACGCACAAACTTGAATATGACAAAGGACGCTTATTCTTGCTTCTTAAGTGCAATGAACAAAGTTTCAACGGAAGAGCTTCCAGAGGGAAATAACCGGGGTTCGCTAAAGTACAAACTTGGGTATCGTGGGTGGCATATGTAAAGCTTTGTCTTGAGAAGGCCAGAAGGATTTTATTTGTCACGAAACTTCTTCATAACGTTGTGTGCAAAGACACGTTCAGGGTGGTGAGGCGCTGGTCCGGGTGTCGAGAAAACGGTCAGCTGAGAGTTCTCGTTGGGGAAAGGCGCGGGAAGTGTGCTTCTTTGCCAATTTTTTTAAAGTAAAGCTTTTTACCTCTACTCTCTAAGGGTTCTGTCGCGACCGTTGGTGTCAGCAGAAAACTCCCGCGAACAAATCACAGAAGTTACTTGCACCGCCAGGCATAGAACTAAGAAAAACGCGTTTTATTACGGGCAATGAAATATGACAACCGACGGCATTAAATACATTTACGTTTTACTGACACCACAAAAGGGCTCCCTGCCGCGGTGGCTCAGTGGCTAAGGCGTTGCGCTGCTGAGCACGAGTTCGCGGGTTCGATTCCCGGCCGCGGCGGCCGCTTTTCTGATGGAGGCGAAAAGCAAAAACGCCCGTGTGTACGAGATTTCGGCGCACGTTAAAGATCCCCAGGTGGCCAAAATTAATCCGGAGCCCTCCACTACGGCGCGACTCATCGCCTGCGTTGCGTCGGCGCGTTAAATCCTACAATCAATCAATCTAAAAGTGCACCCCTGTTCAACACTCCCCCTTTCGACGCTATTCTTCTGAATCTCACCCTGAACCCTGCCGGCCGCAAAATCACCATTCTGCCCCCTCTGCTTCTCTTTTCGTCACTTTTTTTTTTCTGGAGTCGATATTTTCCGGGAATTCGTTTCTAAAAATTATATTAATCCCACAAGCACAGGTTTCGCTCAAGGGCCCTACGCACGCAGAAGTAGCCCATTTACAAATTCTGGCGAAACTACTGGCCTTGACTATTTCACTTTTCTGTGAGCTCTCGTTTGAATACTAAGAAAAGTGATTTGAAAATTCCAATGTAGCGCTTTCATTGAAAAGTATTATTCCGAATATTTTGCCCCAGCCTGTCTTACTGTCGTAATTCGACATATTCCCAACCCACGCGAGAAACATGCACGCTCAACCCGAGAGGAAAGTGAAATTCAAGCACAGCTGTTCGAGTAGACTCCATCTGAGGAAATAATAGCACATCTGCAGCGACAAAAGCCTCACGTAGACGGAAAACCTCGTTTTTTGAGAGTAAGCTAGGACAGCTTCGATAAGAGTATACAATTAAACTGGCAAGTGCCGCCCTGATTCAAACCTATGATTATGCGTAAAATATGCTAATACATTCAGTAATAAATATGTAAACTTAGAATAAGATAATTATTTGGTCGCATAAGTTATATCATACGTTTTAGCAAGCAGAGAAAAACGGTACATAATAGGTAAATTGAATCAAGGCGTTGATTTATTCGGCACATAAATCACCTGTGCCTTTGGAGGGCGGTAAAGAATTAGTTAGATTTACTAATAAAGAAAACAGATAGAATTTATGGCTTAGTGGTTGATTTGTGGGTTTTGAGCTCTAATTTGTCATTGTAGAATTTCAGCCAATCAATATTTAGGCCAGCGGGCTCAGTAACATTTCTGAAGGATGCACTGCGTTCCACGTACCCATCGTTCATACCATACACCATGCATAATTAACCGACATATTAAACAGAAATCATACTGCCTTTGAGTCTGTATTCTCAAGTTATTTGCATATTTCAGGTAATTTAAAAATGACGTAGTTTTAATTCGTTATGCCTTTGAATTGGAAACTGACGCGGCCTGTCTAACTGCGTTTAGATCTTAAAATGGTTATTTTAATTAATTATTCTTCTGCGTAACCGTTATTTGAGTATTTTAAATGTAGGACACTACTAAAATATTAGCCTCAAAGAAACAATAATTTTAACTAAGCTTCCCTACATTTATATATTTGTACCACGCTTGCGGAAGCTGCTCTGGCAAAATAAACTCTTGCCTTGCAGATTGCAGCCACGCGTTATATGCTGAAGTCCTAGTAGTGTAAGTCGATAAGGATGGAGGCTGATGAGAACGCGGGAAGTAAAATGGAACGACGGGCGAGCCCAATGCATCGTGAAAAACTAGGGCAGCAGCGGCGTACGATGTGGGGAAGGAGAAGGGTTTTGGGGTGGAAGGGATCCACACAAAAAAAAGAGGGCAACGATGATATGTTGAAAACGGCAAGTTACAAAAAAGACACGAAAAAGCAGTTTATCAATTCAAAATCCATAAACAAAAGCTTCGCAATGGAGTGGACGTACTCTAATGACATTTCGATGGTTTCATCATTTCTGTTTTTCACGAGGGACGCAATTTGTGCTCGTTGGGGTGACAGCAGACGTCGGAGCTTTGCCCGTCGTTTTCGACACACACAGTGATTAGCGGTAGGCATTATTAGATGATGGTCAGTCAGTGCCCTGTCCCTTCCATTCACACTCGCGTTCAGGAAAGAGGCATGACCATGCCGCCCACTGTTCCTCTGGGGAAACGTGTGCAGGAATCGGTTCTACAGGACAACTCTTTAAAAAAGGCTTAGTCGCTGAAGTCCTTGGACGTGTCAAAAAACAACTCATGGGACCTGTGACGTTGCCCGAGCTGCCGAGGCAGCGTCTGCTTTTTTGTCCGCAGAACACTTGCTTTCCAATGGAAGTGAAGTAGGTACTCGCCTCTCCAACGCCTCCCACTCGCGATCTGATGCGTGCCGACGGAAGTCCCGGTTGACGTCACTGGATTTGGGAAGGCTAGGAGAAAATTAGCAGTGGCTTAAGTAGCTCGGCTATGCCAGGATATACGTAGCGTGAGCTAAAGTTCAGCTGGTTATTCTTAGCTTTCCTGGTTGTCTAGGATTAGCTGATTATCATGCTTACTGTTGTTAAAACAATTTACAATTCAATTAAATCCAATCCAGTCCAGTCCAGTCCAGTCCAGTCCAGTCCAGTCACTCGTCCTCGTGCATATCTCCTCCCGCAGCACGGCTCTCTAGGAGCCACGCGAAACGGCTATCAAGCGGCTCCGGCGCAGCGTCAGACTTGGCTACTGCGCAGTGGAGGCGCACAGCTAGGCCCGCGCCGGCGCCAGTGCGTCTGCCGCGGCTATAACGTCACTCGATTTCAATCCAACACAATCCAATTTAATCCAACCCAATCCAATCCAATCCAAATCCAATCCAAGCCAAGCCAATACGATCCGATCCAAACCAATCCAATGCTTCTCGCGCTTGCGCATAACGGCCCTTCACGGCCCACGCGAAACTGCTCAACCTCGGCCAGTGTAGCTTACGCTACAATATCGATCTGATTTTAGTTTTATAGTGGGGTCCGCCTTGGCGAAGGTCGTGCGGTAAGGGCCTGCTCGTAAGCCACGCGTTGGGCGTGGTCCTCGGATCAGCATGGAGTGTACGTCCATGCTGTCGAGGCTGGGACGAGCAGGCTTGGCACGAGTCCGTCAAGGCGGACATCTTCCAAACTGCATGGCGCAGGGCCGTGGAGGCTTCTTCTCGACCGCATTCAGTTGCCAACTTCCCCTTGTAGGGTCTCTTGACCGACACATGTGCCGGTGTTTTTACTCACCCTGCTGCGCTCGTGCGGGATATGGTAACAATTTGCTCATGCTCTGAGGAGCGCGCGCATTCTGTGCACGCGGTGGTTGTTCTTGCGTGCGAAGGCTGAAGAAGGGGCTACTAGAAACGCACTGAAGGTCCCCGAGGAATTCTTTCTGGTTCATGAGGCATATGCCTACTCCTAAATAATTTTTGAATTTCGGGGGCCTCTTCATGGCACCCGGAACAATATTGACACAATTCGGCTGCCTACGATTAGTACAGAGCCTCCGCTCAGCCTTTTCAAAGCAAGACGGCATGTCTGGCTCCGTTAATTTTGTCTCGGCTATAATGTATACGAATGGTATATAGTACCCGGCAAGGCCCGGGTGAGCCAATAAAGCAATCGGTATTACAAAGATTGAGTTATTTGCCCAGTGTCGTAATTATACACTATTAGGAATTTCCGTCTTCTATCCTACCGGAGGAGCTTGGTTTCAGGAAATAGCCGGATCGGAGTTTTATTAGAACTATCCCGAAACAAACTGTACGGCGTCGGAGTGCTCATAACGCAACATACACACGGGACGTTTCGTCTCAGTAAGTGTCTTGGATAGCGATCAGTCATAGCTTGAAAGCGAAAACTTCCTTAGTGGGACCGATGGCTTCCTGTGAAAAAACTAATGCAGTTCCTCGCTCAAAAAACTCCAGCTATAATGCCAAAGATGAGGAGACACTTTGCTTGGGAGAGGGCAACGCGGCCGCCGCATTCTCTAGAAGCCATTATGGATAATTTGAGCCAAAGCTACTAATGTGCCAATCCTTCCCGAGACCACCTGCAGATCCCGCCAGCGCTGCGTCAAGTCGATGACGAAGAGCTGGTGGTAGTCTACAGTGCCGAGGATGATTTTGCATCCACCACTCGCCGCGATGAAGACGACGACCTCTTCGATGCATGTGAAGACGATTACTAGCACCGCAACTATACAAATAAGCAATGATACCGCAACCTAAATATGTGTCCGACCATGCTCACCTACAACAGCTTCGCGATTAAAGTGCAAGTTTCCCTGATTTTTTTTTTGCCTGCAACACGAAGGACTCTGCTTATAGCTTGTATAGCAGCGCCGCTGCTAAAAATCGTCGCATGGTATCGTTCTTCGTTGACGAGTTAGGTCTTTGAAGGTCTTACGATCGATTGGACGCACTTTTAGCGAAGGTTTTGACGCACTTTTGACCAACTTTTGATGTCAGAAAGCTTTCGCCCTTCTCTTAACTTTGTTTCGGAAGGGATGGTAATATTTTGTATTTATAACACTGATCTACATGCACACCATTATAATGACAAAACGTCTAAACATCTCCTATTACGTAGTTCGGTGTAGATACAAGGCATTACACTGTTCGCGTTAGGGTACTCGGCGAAAAAGGCTTACGTATTAAAACATTCACACACACGCGCACACACACACACACACACACACACACACACACACACACACACACACACACACACACACACACACACACACACACACACACACACACACACACACACACACACACGCGCGCGCGCGCGCACGCACGCACGCACGCACGCACACACGCACACACACACACACACAAATACACACACGCACGCACGCACACACACACGCACGCGCACGCACACACACACACACACACACACACACACACACACACACACACACACACACACACACACACACACACACACACACACACACACACACACACACACACACACACACACACACACACACACGCGCGCGCATACCCATTTTTAAGCACTGACAGAGTCGCCTTCTCGCTGAAACTGACCAGCAACAAGCAGCCGCATCCGTTTACGCCATATCAGAAAACCACCCAAGCGTAGATGGAATCTGCCTTTAGCGTGCAACGGCGATTCAAAAACGTTGAAAATTTCACCGATGAGTGAGGGAGTAAAAAATTAGCAGTGGCTAATTAGCTCGGCTATACCAGGATATACGTAGCGTGAGCTAAAGTTCACCTGGTTATTCTTAGGTTTCCTGGTTGTCTAGGATTAGCTGATTATCATGCTTACTGTTGCTAAAACGATTTCCAAACCAATCCGATCCAATCCAGTCCAGTCCAGTCGAGCCACTCCTCCTCGCGCATGGCTCCTCCCGCAGCACGGCTCTCCGGGAGCCACGTGAAACGGCTATCAAGCGGCTCCGGCGCAGCGTCAGACTTGGCTACTGCGCAGCGGAGGCACACAGCTAGGTACGCGCCGGCGCCAGTGTGTCTGCCGCGGCTATGACGTCACTCGACTTCAATTCAAAACAATCCAATTTAATCCTATCCAGTCCAATCTAATCCAATCCAAATCCAATCCAATGCAATGCAATCCCATCCAAGCCAAGCCAAGCCAAGCCAATCCGATCCAAACCAATCCAATGCTCCTCGCGCTTGCCAAAACGGCCCCTCACGGCCCACGCGAAACTGCTCAACGTCGGCCAGTGTAGCTCACGCTACAAAATTGTCTACCCTATTTAAGCTAGGGTGCTGTCGGGTGGGACAGCCCGTGACCAGCTCAAGACAGGGCTACGCGGAAAGGGTAGTGAGCGATGACGGGCATGGAGGAACATGAAGGAAGTTGTTGTTTCAGCGTTTTCGGCTGTCGCAGCGTTGCAAGAGTAGATGCGATCGGCGGAGAGCGATGTCGTGCAAATTCCTTCCGATCGAGTTCAGCGGTGTGACTCGACGCTGCGGCACCACGCTTGTAAGAGACAACGTGGTTTACAACGGAAGGGATGCTTTTCTTGAATCATTCTAAGCCCCCATACTCGTAAATGTGGCTCCACGTTGGAGATGGCGTAGGAGCGGGTGTGAAAACACAGAATGCGATGTAGTACGTCTAGCTCCAGAGAAAAAAAATGTTCGCCTGAACGTATGTCTCCAAGTTCCTCCACTCCAACATTCATCCACCCCATATACTCTACATGGCGCAGAGCGAAGAAGCGTGGCACACTGCTCGTGATATTGCATGAGTTTGTCATATTTCCCACTTATAACGCTGGCGTCTGCGTTTTTTTTTTTTTTTTTTGGGGGGGGGGGGGGGCATCAAATTCTGCGATGTAATTAATTCCTTTAAAATAAGAATTATCTCCTACGCGGTTTGCCTATCACGCTGATTGCGTGCTTCCGCTTTGCAAATCCACTTTAGGTCAATGGTTTCGAAAATTTCAGCTTTCTTTTCAGCATTTTTCAAAGTTATTTCTTCATCATACGGAAACACCTCATCGAGTCCTATGGTTGATAGTTGCCTGAAAGGGGCCAGTAAAGGTGCCCCACGTTAAAGTTCGTTTGTTTGCAAAAGCAAAAGGGGGAAAAATGTATTCATTCGAAGCAAAAAGTCGCCCAATATCGTCCAATTTAGCCCAACCTTGACTAAGTGTGACGAAAAGTCGCCAGTCTGGATATTCGTAGCGAATTCTGCGTATACAAGTAAAAAATTACACCATCTCCCCTTAGGGGAACCCTGAGTAGTATGCGAAGCAGGCATGGGGTCGATTAAAGTTCCCATTAGTTTTCAGTTCGTCGTTTCCGTGAGGTTGAGGTACGTAGCTACCGTTATATTTACCGTTTGGTTTTCATGGTAACTACCACACTTTTCACTTACCGGAACTACGAAATGGGGAATTGCGTTGACCCCATGGCTGTTTCGCATACTAATCAGGGTTCCCCTACGGGAAGATGGTGTCATTTTATTGGAGGTGGGTGGGGGGTGTTAGAGTGGATGGAGAGGCATTAAAGAGAGAGAGAGAGAGAGAGAGAGAGAGAGAGAGAGAGAGAGAGAGAGAGAGAGAGAGAGAGAGAGAGAGAGAGAGAGAGAGAGAGAGAGAGAGAGAGAGAGAGACGTTGTACGTGGTATGAGTTTGTCTTTATTTAGGCATTATCATCTCCATGTTCAACGTAGGTAACGTGATGCTGTGGTTGGCGTTCCACTTTGATTATGACCGCCTTATGGTCTGTGAAATGTAAAGTCAAGGGCTGTTGTAGTGGATGAACCCTAAAGTTGCTGGAGATGAGGTCGATGCACGTTTCCCGGATGGTTGTGGGCTGCTTGTAATCACGGCCCGCCGAGACTCGCCGACGCACGCCGCTGCCGATGACGATGAAACGTCGAAGGCGCCTGAAGCGTGCTCGTCTCGTGCCGGCCCAGGAAGAGAGAGAGAGAGAGAGAGAGACAACCTTAAATAGAAAAGGATGACCACTGGTCACGATGGGGGAAAGGAATGGGGAGGGAGGGTAAGAGAAAATAAACAAATTAATGCTGGTCGTTCTCAGTAGACTCAATAACCGGCCCAGTTCTTGGAACCTGCAATTCATGGGCCAGTTCTTGGTGATCGCAATAGGGTTTGTGCACATACACCAGTTCGTTCGGGGGAGGACCCGCTCAAACAACCCGTGCCAGACCGCTTTTAATTGAATAAACCGCTATTTCATATAATAGTTGTGCATCAGTTTGTTGTGGATTGGGATGGGGTTGGGGAGATTTAAATGTACGGTGCGTGGCGAAAGCTGGGCACCAGCAAACTAGGTGTGTGGGGTCTGATGGAGTGGTGGTACGGCAGTAAGGACATCGAGGGGCAGGTGAGGGGTATACCACTTGCGAAGTGTTTCAGGTGTGTACGCTGAATTTGCAATGAATTTGTTAATAAAAATTTCGCCTGAGCGGGGAATAGGAGGTAGGCGGCTGAGGTAGCCAGCTGGAGTTAGGGCTTTTAGACGTGTGCGACACCGTCGCTCCAAGAGCCCTTAAAGGGGAAGCGTGCTCGTCACGTACCGGCCCAGGAAGACACCGGCAACACTGTCGCTCCAGGAGCATACAAGGGTAATACACCACCGGGCGTTCAGCAAGCCGAGCATGCGCAGTGGGGGTGTGGACGGCGCAACAACGACAACGACAAGGGAGGGACATAGCCCCGACTATGAGATGCTTCGCATCTAAAAAATTGCTGTGGTTTAGCTTTGCTTAACCCTAGTTCATAGCGAAAGCTTCACCCTCCTGGCCTCCCTTCGTGGCGCGCTCTTATCGCTGCGGCGGCGGCCTCCTCGCCTTCCTCCGCCAGGTAGCGACACGGGTCCCGCGCACGTCTCCATTCCCTCCTCGCCTATTTCTCCCCGCCATCGGGCCGCTGCTCCGTGCCGGTCTCTTGCTCAAGGGAGCGTGGTTTGGCCACCCTCATAAAAATGATTACCAGGATTTAATAAACTTGTTATAGAGATTGCTCAAAAGAATTTTATAAACTTTTTGTCAATATTCTGTAGAATATTTATATTGAGTTTCCATTACAAATTGGCCACCGCGTTTTGATTAAACGTCTATAGAGCCAAGTCAGTAGACCTTATCGGTTCTGAATGTAGTTTTTTATGAGTTTCTCATGCGGTTTTTGTAGATTAAAATCAATAAGAGAGCGAGAAAATGCTCTTTAATGTGAACTGGTGAGGTCAGCCATGCTAGGGACAAGGCTTGCTACACCAGATGGGGGGTGACTACGTTGATGAGTGGTGCATATCAGACATCAGGGTTACAGCAGGAAGAAGACAAACATGAAGCGTCAAAAAAAAAAAAAAGAAGAGAAAAGGGCAAGAAAAACAAGAGAATGCTACCAACAGAGTCCGGACATAAAAATACAATTGAAAAGAAAATCGTTAATGGAAACGGTGAAACAAAATGAAAAGTAAATGACGGGAAAAAAAAAGTAACAACACCAACCCAAGAAAAATAAATAGATGAACGCCACAGTGCGAAAGAGAAGATATCGTGACACACTTGCTCTGTCTCTGATCAAGAGAGATTTGTCCAGTTCAGTCTCTCGTAGGAACTGGAGCAGAACTTTTGTACCCAAGGTACTGTCAGCACTATTGGCCCAGGGCCCAAGAACATGAAAAAGTTCGAGACTGCCTCCATGACGTACACGAGAGAGGGAGCTCGCTGCACTTTTTCGCGCAGCAGCGTATCGAGGGCAGACGCACAGCAAGTGATTTACAGTCTCGCGCACACCGCAAGTCCGGCACAAGGGGGAATCTTCTCAACCAATCTTAAACTTAAAACTCCGAGTAAACCCCACATTCAGGCGCAGTCGTTGCAGAACTCCTTCACACCGCTTGATGAGGCCGCGTGGAAAACGGAAGTCACAGTGCGGGTCAATAGCGTGCAGTGGTAGATACCGGCGGTGAGGGTCTTGCCACTCCGATCTTTGTGCAGCCCATCGACTTACGAGGATAAGGGCGTTGCTGTCCTCTCGGGAGAAAGGAAGCTGGGTCGTGTTGCTCAGCAAGTGGCCTGCGCTGGCGGCTGCGTCGGATCTAATATTGTCTTGTATGTCCGAGTGACCAGGTACCCACTGAAGAATGATTTCATGGCCTTCGCGCACTGCCATTGTGTGAATTTCGGCAATCTCACATACAAGCTGACTGCGGTTGTTGTGAAGCTTTCGGAGCGCTTGTAAGGCACTGCGCGAGTCGAGGAATATTACCCATTGCTGGGCATGATGTCCGCTGATGTAATGAATTAAGTGCAGCCCTCACAGCTGCTAGCTCGGTAGCAGTCGAGGATGTTTCATGGCTAAGTTTTCTTTCGATAGTGCACCAGGCTGATGGGATCCACACGCCGATGGCGGATGAGCCCGGGCGAACCGAGCCATCCGCATAAACATGTGTGTAGCCTTTGTAAGTGCTGGAAATATACTCGAGTGTGAAGAACTTGAGCGCGGCCACAGGCATGGCAGACTTTTTGCTAATTCCGGGTATCGTCGTGCAAATTTTCCATCGCTCCACTACCCACGGGGCTACTATCGACTTTTCAGGCTGTTGAAAATTCGCCAGAAGCAAGTGTCTTGCATACTGTGTGGAGAGGTCTGCCAAAGGATGCGTATGACACCGAGTCAAATGGCGCAAAGACGTTCGAAGCACCTCTTGGTGTTGTAGCACTGTGGCGGAAAAGCACCGAGCTTCGCAAAGAGTTCCAACCGTCGATGTGCATTTAGGTACACTCTAATCCTGGTAACCCATAATGTAACTTCTAAAGCGATGTAACCTATAAAATAAAGGTTACAATGGATCCATTTTGATGTTTTCTTTATCCCAGTCCATTCTAAGGGTTACAAGCGTGAAGTTAAAGCGGTTTATAAGTTGCATTAATGATTTATAGGTTACATCAACAAAATCTGACATGTAACCTTTACGTTGTAACCTATAAAACGCCCTGTAACCTATAAGAGATGCTCGTCGCGCCTTCTCTCCAGGCGGCCGTTGATTTCTCTGTTGCATGACGGGATATAGAGAAATGGCGGCGCCCGCAGTCCCGGTTGCCGCGTTTTCGCGCCACTCGAGCCTTTTTACCGCTGTGATACCCCTACGATGAAGCAAGGATTGCTGTTACAAGACTTATTTGTCGGCGTGAGTCGCGGAGGCTGCGGCGAGCCCATTTGTGACCGGCAGCGCTACGCGGCCCGTTCTCCTACGACCAGCGTCAAGTTCGCATGTTGGACCAATGCCCCGGCGCCAGTGAAAGCGAACTCGGTGAGTATATTTCCGTAACGGTTTCCGTGTTTTCATTGGATGTATCTTTTCGCTAGGGGCTTTTCAATTTGAAATTGCAGCATTCGAGAGGGATTTTCGTTACCCGACTGGTTGCTTCGCTGGACGTTTTCTGTTGCCCGCGACGGCAGTTGAATGAAATCACGGGCTTGCGTTCGTTGCGTCAGGCTACAGCGGACGATCGTGAAAGCCCGTACATCATAACAGATAACGGCGCTCGTGACCTGCTTTCTGCTCTGCGCGCCTTCGTCATGTGTTGAGCGTTTTGTTTACGCTGTTGGCTGCAGCGGGCGCACCTGACGAGTTATTGGCCCATGTAATTGTCAGGTAGCTCTGCTTGAATATTTGAATTTTTTCCAATAAAGTGTTATATTATCGCGCTATTCTCTGGGTATTATCATTTTCTTTCAGCTATCGGGAAATGTTCGTTTTTCTCGCTGCATATATTCGGAATGGTGTCTAGTTTATTGGTCTTGTAGTAATATATCCGGATAAACACAAGGTGTGTGCTGCAGAAAAGTAATCCACTAAATGCTGCCCGAAATTTCTAAACTCACTTTTGTCCAGCACAAGCCTCTTTTTTTTGTGAAAGTTTGCCCTGCCGCACAATAAAAAGTTTTTTGATATCTACAACACTCTTCATTTTTGTCATTCTTTTCCTTGAGTGGGTAAATTTGATGTTAGTCATTTTGAGGTAGCGGGGCATTTTCACCATGTTAAGTGGGTTTATTATTCTGATTCGCGCAAATCAGTCGTTTATTTATTCGCGTGGTATTGCAGGGCAAATGCTTGTCCCGCGTGATACTAGTGTAGCGCAGTAAAGCGACTTTACAGAATGGTGTTATGTATGAACCAGCATGCAGGCTGCTTGATTGTTGTTGTTTTTTGATGATACAGAAATTGTGACGAATTACACAGAGACAGGTGCAGGTGTAAAAATGGGTGCTGCACCCTCATCGGTTCCTGGCTGTTCGAAAAGTGTGGTTGCATCTGGCTACCTATGCTATGACTTATGAGCACTACTGTTTTTCTTGCAGGCAGTGTTCCTTTAGCTGACAACCAGGACTCCCCTGCGTATGACACAAGTTGAAATGAAGTCTGATTTCCGTGGAAACAACGGTATGAAAATGCAATAACTAAAACTCATTCATTCAAATATTCTTTGCAAAGATGGCCCCCAGGCCTGCACAGACAAAAGTATGATTCACTTGTAAAAATGCGAGGCCTTACTTCAAGTGTTATGATGTTATATTTCGTATCTTATTTTGCCTCATGTTTAGTGACTATTTCTATCAGTTCGTTACTACATGAACTTTATGAATTCACATAACGATTTCCTCAGCATGGAGCTTTGTAGTTTTTCAGCAACTCTACCTATTCGATAAGGTGCGTGGTTTTGCAGAGCCAACAATAAGAAGTCTTTTTCGAAAAGAGCTCTTTAAGAAAGCTCCAGTTGTTAGTGAGGGCTTGTGCTGTGTTCTTTTCTTCGTCTTGTCAAGTTTGAGGTGTTCTTTCATTATGAATGTATACCAAGTGCCCAGCTCTAAAGCCTATTACATTTTAACCCAAATAACCCTTTGAGTCATTACAGGTACAGACCTCCCGGGAATGCCACTTGAAGATCGGTGCAAGTTCTAGATGTATCCTATCCCACAACACATTTGAACGAAGAAAAAATGTAAGTTGGCGATTCCTTTTTACGAATAGCCGAGGAAGAAACCACCGGTAGAACACCTTACTGAAATGAAAAACGTTTCGGCTTCCACGTGGGATTCTCGTTCAAAATGAAACTGCCAGTACAAGGGGGGGAGGCAGATGTTTAAGTACAGCCAAAAATGTGACGCAGACGGCGTCAGCATCGTGAAAGCACGTTTCCTGGGTTTAGTGAGACGTTCGCTCTGTTGCGTGTACTAGTGATTCCACATGAAGGCGCGGAAATGTTTTTGCTTTCTCTTTTGCAAACGTATGTCAGTTTATCTCGTAGCCCAAAGTTTCTGCCTGTTCTGGGTGAGCATGCAGAAACATTTCGCGAGATAAACAGGAACACGGCACGATTAAAATTCCGGAAGGTTGGCCGGTATGACTATAGTGGCTTCGCGTTGCTCTGAAAAATGCGGCCAAATTACTCTGTGTAACGATTACTGAAATGATGTAAAATTATTTGAAAGGCCGTAAATCACTCCTCCTCTGGTGTGGCCTTTCATTTCATTCTCTGGTCTCCGTCTTCATTTTCGTGCAATATATTTTTCGTACTTCACATGCCTGTGATTTGGTGTGAGGGGCTTATGGTTGCACTGGATTTTGTTCTTTTTCTGAAATTTTCTGTAGATGGCTCTTCAAGGTGGGGAAATCCAAGTGACGGCCCCTCACATTTATACCTCCATCTGCGGCAGCAGGGAACAAGTCATTCAGATGACCTCGGGGAAATCTTCAAAGCTTATCTCTGAATTTTCCCAAGCGCCTTTTTTGATGCAGGAAATTATAGATCCCATATAAAGTTTATCCAAAAGACAGATTGCAATCGGCCTAGAAACTTGGTAGTGCTGCATAAAAAACGATAACTTGGCGTGGAAATCACAACTCAGGTGGAACTGTAAAGAGGAACCTAAGAGGGAAGTGTAAAGATGGATTCGTAAAGACAAGTGAATTCCAAGTGTAATATTAGACTCTGAGTGAAACAGACTGAAAACCATAAACACTGCTTTGTATGAAACAGTGAATTTGTAATAAATGTTCTTTCTACTTTCCCACATTCTGCGTTTTTTCTGTGCGGAACCATGACAATAACGCTGTACTTGGAAAGTGCACCTCTGAGAACCATCTAATAAATGTAGCTCAAACTCGAATTAGTCTGAAATTGTTGAATTGCAGTACCAAACAATTTGAAATACTTGCAAATATTGAGATACTTGCAAATCCGTGCAAATATTGAGGTAAAGAATCTGTATATTTGGCCATGTTTGTGAAGCTGTTCACGCAACATTTATTAAATAGGTTTAATAAGGATATGTCAATAAACCGAGTCTTACCTGGAAGTCTAAAGCAATATAGGAAACGCCAGTTCGCCCAGGAATCCGCCCTCGTCTAATATTCATTAAGGAACGATAACTACATTGGGGTGGTTCGCAGCTTTGCTTTTTTAATAAATAGCCCACAGGTGTTTCATAATAATAAATGTGAAAGTTCAAAACTACTGATGCCAAACTTCTTAAAATGTGCTCCTGTTAAATGTGCAAATATGTGTGCATGTACTGCAATTCTCTTTTTATAATCATGGCCTAAGTTGTCAGACAAGAATTTTTGGCTTAAGGCTATGTTATAACTTTGGCGTCCTTTTTAAGTATGCTACCAAGTGCATGTTTCCACTAAAGCTTAGTTTCACTAAAGCCTAATGTTGTTTAACTAAAGCTAAAATTCAAGCCCGCAATTTATTAAAAGACCTATCATTCATGTTTGATACTGGTTTTGTAAACGGCACAAAGCTGATGCAAACATCAAATTTAATTATGCCTGTTTATAAGACTTAAGCGTTGCCAATACTCACAAAGATTTTTGGGTGACAACCTTGGTAACGATTATCGAACAGGTAATGCAATGCATATATATTAAGACAACGTTTTCAAGCTTTGTAGTACCGCAATTTTAGGAATTATAAAAGTAACTTCTCTTTTAGCCCCAGCCGTGTGGCCGGCAGTTTGTTCAAAGGACGAACAAAAGACACCCGACGCAAAAGTTTAGACAGCGCATTGGACAGCATGGTCGCACAATCGTCTTCCACTAACGCGATATTTGTTTATTACGCGGGAAAGGCGCCTTCGGGGCGTCGCCACAGCGGCGCCGGCGAAAGCGCGCCTGGCGCGCAACATGACACCTTCCAGGTGTGTGGCCTTGGACGGCGGTAGATGTAACTTATATAAAGGTATACATGCTGAAAGCGGCAAAGTAACCGATAACTGAGTAACTCTTACGTGTATACGTATATAAGGGTTACGAAGATATAGGTTACATTTGTACCTTATAAATTATAGGTTACAAAAATTCGAAAATGTATACCTCTATTAAGGGTTACCCAGCTTAGAGTGTAGACCCAGGCAGGTGCGCATAGCTTTTGCCAGCACCGAGTCTATTATCTTCAGGCTTGTAGGCGATAGCTAATGTAGGGCCAGCAGGCTGTAACGCAAGAGGCCGACAAAAAGGGCTTTATATAGGCAAAAGAATGAGGATACAGGGCAGCCCCACGAACTCCCACCGAGCATACGCAGAATGCGCACAAAGCACAGAAGCCGCTCCTTCAGTCACCGAATATGTGGGACCCATGACATTGAGCGGTAAAACCTGACACCGAGAAACTTGTAGGACTTGACATAGGGTGCTGGAGTACCCTCTACGGTGAGCGTATAACGTGAAACATCGCGCCGCGTGAATGCTATCTCAGCACACTTCTCAGGGGAAAATATGAGACCACAGCATCTGAGATATTTTCTCATCTTCAGAATTGCCTTCTGGAGTGTGGCGCGAATGTTTCGACGGTTCCTGCCTGAAGCCCAGATACAGATGTCGTCTGCGTAAAGTGAAATGTTGACACCTTTGGGCAGGACTGTTGGGAGGCGTATGAGACACATGTTAAAAAGCATCGGGCTCAAGACGCCGCCTTGAGGAACTCCTTGCGTGACGGGATGTTTGGCCGTTTCGCCATCACTGGTGGCCATGTAGACGTACCGGTCTTGCAAGTAGTCACATAGCCACTGGAACATGCGTCCTCGAAGCCCTATGCATGTCATCTCTCTTCGGATGGCTGCGTGCGCGACGCTGTCGAAAGCCCCTTTGATGTCATAGAACAGTAATAGTGATGTTTCCGGCTGATTTCTGCCGGGTAATATCTGACTCCAAGGAGAGGATGTTGTCTACGCTGCTACGTCCTCTCCTGAACCCAGACATTTGCAATGGATAAATGTCTCGATGATTCTCCAGGTCCCAAACAAACCGTTCCAGCACCATCTTCTCCATTACCTTGCCAATACAACTTAGTAGTGCAATTGGCCGATAAGAATCTATATCTGTTGCCGGTTTGCCTGGTTTGAGAATCGCCACGATCCGGGCAATCTTCCAGGAGGCCTCAAGACGCTCGATCTGCCAGGACTGGTTGTAGAGGGACAGCAACTGCTGAAGAGCTTTGGGACCCAAGTGGCGTAAAGCTAAATACGTGATTCCATCAGCGCCAGGAGAGGAAGACAAGTTGATATTTCCCAACGCCGTGGTAAGCTCTTCAATGGTGAAGGGTTCATCCATCAGCGTTGCGTTCGCGGTGGAGTAGCATAACGGGGACACCTCCGAAATTACCACGTTGCTGGCCGGAGTGGTGATTTTAGTGCAGAATTTCTCGGCAACGTTCACTTCACTGACGCGAGAGCCACGGCTGAGAACGGGTGAAGTGGGCTTGGTGGAGTTCTCAAGGTGCGAAACGTTTGCCAGATACGCGTGAGTGGTTTGCGTGGATCCAGTCGAGAGCAGAACTGACTCCA
Organism: Haemaphysalis longicornis; assembly: GCF_048455015.1. Lineage (NCBI taxonomy): Eukaryota > Metazoa > Arthropoda > Arachnida > Ixodida > Ixodidae > Haemaphysalis > Haemaphysalis longicornis. The sequence continues at coordinate 416,848,599 of NW_027526203.1, read as the reverse complement.
GCGCTGTTTAGCGAGCTTGCGAATGTGTTTTTGGACGTGTTTCTGCGCCCGTCTAGCGTCTCGAATATCATCCGGAGACGCCGTTTTTCGTGCTCGCCGCTCTGCTCTCCTGCGAATTGCGCGAAGTCGCTCGTAATCAATAAGTTTTCTATGCAATTCTTACTGAGTACAGTCGAAACAGCCCGTTGCATGGGAGTCAGGTTTGAATACAGTTTCTGGTGGATTTTTATTAAAGTTATGGCAATTATTTTTTATAAAATTCTTATTGAGTATAGTTAAAACATTCTGTTGCGTGTGAATAAAGTCTGAATATACTTTTTGGTGAGTTTTCATTAAATCTGCCTGCATTAGCTTTCTTAAGATTATGTTTGAGTATGGCCGTAACAACCTGTTGCGTGTGAGTCAGCTTTGAATAGAGTTTCTGATGGGTTTCTATTAAATTTATCTCAATTAAATTTCTATAAAATTCTTATAGTGCCCAGTCATCACAACCTGATGCATATGAGCTAAGTCTGAACAGAATGTCTGATGAGTTTTTATTAAATATATCTCTCTTAGCTTTCTATAAAATTCTTATTGAGTATAGTCGTAATATCCTGTTGCCTGTCAGTCAGGTTTTCTGGCAAGTTTTAACAGAGGAGCTTTGTAGGGGCTCGAACTGTCCGGCGGTGATGTCCGCCATCCCAGGCGCCACCGCTACCAAGTGCTCCCAAGACGAAGTGATCGGACGTCCATCGCGCGATCTTGGTTGATGGGGCGGGACAGGCGGTGCAATAGCAGCCCACATATATGCACCGATAAGCTACCAGACCTCCGTGGGTGGGCTATAGAAACCCAATACAGAGTCTATTAAAACTCAACATAATGAAGGCAATAAGATGCTTATGCTTCTTCGTTATAAAAAGTTTATTGCCTGTCTAATGACCACAGTCCACACATTACGAGCTCGATCGACCCTATAGAAAGGGAATACAGAGTTTGTTAAAACTCAATATAGTGAAGGCAATAAAATTCATGCTGCAATTTTGCAATAAACAGTTAATTGATTTTGTACTGGCTGCAGTTTTTAAGATGGGAGATTTGGTTCACTCTCTAGAAAAGCAATATGAAGTCTATTAAAACTCAGTGTCTTGAAGGCAATAAAATGTTGGTTGAGTTTGTGCAATACAAAGTTTGTTGACGTTTTAACGAGAACAGTCTATAAGTGATGGGTTTTAATTGACTTTATATTGACTCTATAGGAACTCAATAGAAGGTCTATTAAAACTCAACGTCCATTTTTAGCTCTCAAGGTGAAAACTGGTCAACCCGCGAAGTCTGTCCCAGGTAGCATAGTTTATACCTATCGCTACAATAATCGCTGCTGTTTAGCTCAGCTAACAGTGGATATGCAAAGCGAAAGCTTGGCTTAGCCTGGTTAAAGGAACCCTGCGACGCTTTCTTCTACTTTTTTTTGAAATTCTAAATGCTTGCAGAACGTAGTCAACCAACACGTTCAGTATTTAGATTAGGGGGCTGCAAAGTACCCCAGCCAAGAATTACTGCTCTATGCCCATCAGATAAGTAAGAAACTTGCTCAAAGGATTTTTCTATCTTTCCCGGTCTTGGCATTCTTCGACAGCTGGAATTACGTCATTACAGCGGTGTAGCGGCTATTGGCCAGCTTTCCTTCAGTTTCAGCAATAAATGCATTCGATAGCCAGGTTAAAAAGAAAGCCTTAAAAGCAAAGCAGAAACGTCTGCTGCGACGAGCAAATCACGCACTGCCGCTCCGTGCTGGTGATAACTATAACTTTCGCAGACGCGAAAGTTATAGTTATCGAAATAGTTTCGATCGAAACTCGACGTTATCGGAATAATTTCCAGACGCGAAGGAAAGGGTGAAAGCGTCTATTGGATGTGTTGCAGAGTCCCTTTATGCTTTGGCATTCGCAACTCGTAAGAAGTGCTTAGGTGCCCTCGGACATTCTGTTTTTTCTTTTTCAGTGACAGATGGAAGAGGGACTGGTAATGTCACAATTACTCCTGGCGCTTTAAAGCAACCCAGTTTTTCCCCCGCACACCATCCTTTCCATGCCTCCTTTCGCTCCTATGGGCACAGCACCGCCGGATGCTCCGGCTAAGCCAGCCAAGTACATAAGAAAAAAATCCCCGCACCTCCCCGAGGGGGATTGTGAGGATGCAGAAATGCATTGAGTGCACCGATGAGTGTGATGCGATTAATGGCGAAGAGAGAGGAGAGAGTGTGAGCGTAATCATTTATTTTTTTCTTTTCCCACACCCGTCATTTCCGCTTCGTTATAGAGAAGCGTCTTCGAGACTGCGTTGAACGCAACCGCCAACTGCAGAGGATCGTTCACGTCAAAGTCGTCGGGAATCGTTTCGAACTCACCGTCAGCATCATCGAAGTCGTCTTCCTGCGGTTCCTCTCGTTCGCCGCCGTCATCGAAGTGATCGAGCCGACTCCAATCGACCCGAACGTTGATGGCGCGATACAGCGGGGTGTGTTCCAGGTGCTTGAGCCAAGCCAGGATGTTGCCGCGCTTCACCAACCCGCGCTTGTACGTTGCCGGACTCATCAGCCTCCGCTTGATGTGAACGTCGAACGCAACGTCCTCGGGTACCATGCGAGGAAGGCACCGCACAACCTTCGATACGTCGATGGGCACGTTCACCGCCTGTCCCTTGATTCCAAACTGCCCGTTGCCTCGAGTCAGCCGCCTGATGCTCATGAAGGGGAGTCGAAGCGCGATGAGCCGCTCTTCGACCGGGTTCAGATCGGGAAGATGCGCCGGCCGAGGAGGATAACGGTAGCCAAAACTCACGCAGCCCTCCTCTCCGCAGCTTTGTCTTCTTCTCCTTCTTCTTCTTCAGCGGTTCCCCTACGGGAAGATGACGATGGTGGTTGAACGCGAAGCTATCTCGTGATGGATTGTTTGGTTGGGCAATCCCTAGGAGCATCATGCCACAATCATCATCAGACGCGCTGCGCACGCCGGCCAAGGGACGCACGACAACCCCCGACTATAATGCATTTCTGCATAAAACGTAAGGTTTGTGAAACGTAGAAGCGGCACAGGTATGTTTACACAAATTCGTACTCAACCCTCGAAATTTCTGTAGACTCTTTTTTATTGCTTTCTCGATCACTCGGCAGGATTATTTTTCTTTTTTATGCATTCGTGGCCCTTTCGTGGAATAACTTCCCACTTTTTAACGCTGGAGGTATTATCGGAATATTTGGGAGGTAATTTGAGTGTGTCAGTGCGCATTAGTTTGCGTGTGCGCCGCCGTTTCGAGTGAGGGTCGTTTAAGGCTATCGCTCCTCTGTAATGTCTTGATCATCATGGCACACCCTTAAATCTCGCAGGCGCGGGACCACGACCTCGGTTTAGTGTAGCATAGGTTGTATGCGTCACTTGAAGTGAAATAAAAGAGTCAGTTTATGCTTACGTATACGTCATGTTATCACCATTGTCACCGTCGTCAGCATCATCGCATCCTTCTGCCGCCAGTGAGGAGCAGGATTATAAACGGGACAACAATCCGGCGTATCGTCAGAGACAGTGGCTGCACATTCCGTTTCTGGCGTGAGAGAGGAATGGAAAGAGGAGCTGGATCGCCATCTGGATCGTCGTCGTTGATGAATCAGCGGGCACTAGAGTAAAGTTGGACGGCGTTGCCCCCTTGACAGCCGGTGTCGTGACACCTCTCCCCATGCGGGACAGTGATCGGTCATACAGCAAAATCATGAGCTGGATCGCAATCCTTCTTCTCACTGAGCCGTCTGCAGTATAGGTTAGTGAGGAGCAGTTTGATCAGGAGGAGTTTGCGCGCACGTGAAAACGCACCCCCTGTCATTGTAGCTATGTTCGTCTAATTCGTCTAGTATAAGAATCGAGCCTTTTTTTCAACTCGGCAAATTAACTATGCGTTAAATGAAACGGCGCGACGTAGGTCATAGAAAGCCAGAACCGTGGTTCTCTGTCGTTCTGTTTATGACGTCACCGGGAAGTGCAAATAAACGCAACTTTTTCTCGGGAGGTGCCATAATATAATTCCACTGCTTCTTCCTCTCTTCCCGTAAGTGGCAGATCGAGTGATACTCCATAATCTCCTATGGCGTTCGGATGACGATTCCGCTTCTCATTTCTCCTACAACGAAATACCGCAGATCAAAATGAAGGGCTCAGTGCCTTATGCTTGAGTTGAGTAGGATGAAGCACGTGCACAGTCACTCATGAGGAGGAGGAGGAGGAGGAGGAGGATCATACACGCTTTACATTAGTGCGGGTCAGAATGCAGCGTCGCATACTGTTAGCTATCAAGAGCGATATGGTATCAGTTATTCCTTTAAAGATATTAACGCCCCTCTGTGTTATGAGGAACCTTATAACGGTTCATTCGTCTTCTCAGCTGAGCGGCCAACACCAATAAGCGCCAATATTTCCCATGAGCGGAGGGACAATTCCGCTTTGCACTACGTTTCTCACGTAAGTATAAAGTAATAAATACCGATCGTCCTCATCAGGACAGAAACCCGGTTCTCGTCACCCTTTTCCTGAGTAAGTAGACGAAAAAGGGTGAAACACGCTGAACCCGATGCCGAGTGAAACCGCGTTCTCTCTCCTCAATTTCTCTGAGAACACTACAGTGAGGCGGGGAATGTGGAATGCTCCACGGACGGTCATGAGGAGGGTGGCCCTAATTTCGCTCTTCCCGTTAGCACGTAGTATAGCCGGTTGATCCGTCACTCCCAATCATTGAACGGCGCCTAAAGATACTACTCGCACAAGAAGATAGTGGGATATTATTGCACTGCCGCTTAGAAGAGGGAGGCATTACTTTTTGACTTAAACCTGTAATGCTCTCGGTCTTGTAATGCTTCTGCAGCATAGCGAATCTGCTCAGAGGGATGCGAAAGACTGTCAACTTTTTGTTTTGACAACCACGGGTGATGAGTAAACCAGAAAGAATGCAATAATCGGTATAGCTACAAGGCAGGGTGTAAAAACTAACAAACAAACAAGAAAACAAACAAACAAACAGCACAGATAGAAAACAGGCAACACGCTGAACAGGAGCATCAAACTACCGTGTTCACAAAGCAGCAGTAACAGAACGATAACTTGCTCTGTAGGGCCTTAATAAGAGAACTAGGTGGACTAGGGGTCGTCAATTTTTTTCCCATCTCTAACAGCGGGTATCCTAGACACGTTACTGTTGGTGATCCCCATTAGATAGTTTCCCCATCTTTGAGGAGATCACGAAAGGCTGGCACCCCTGCGAGGGCATAAACGCACGCAACCCTGCGGCCGCCACTTTATGACGAAGGCCTGCCAACAGACTTCATGTAGCAGAAAATGGTCTTCCGCTACGACCTCGCAACAAGAACATGCGAAAACAGCGCCACGTGACGGCCAAGCAGCGCTTCCTGATTCCGTTTATCGCTACCCCCTTGGCAACGACTCATTTTGCTTTGCTTTCCTCTTGGAAAGCACGTGCCGCTTCGCGTGTTTTATCGGCGGCTATAAAAAGCGTTCACGGCTCGCATAAAAGCCACCGAGCCAACCACTATACACAGTCTACTCTCATTACGGAGGGGCCGGAAGAGCCAATTACTTCAGCCTGGCAGCTTTTGTGGCACGGGGTCCCGGGTGCGGCAGTGCGCACGGAGGTCTCCCCCGATCAAAAAGAAAACGGCAAGTAGGAAAGCGGGAAGACATTCGGTGAGCCGTTAAGTGCATCGGGGCAGGCGCGAAAGAAAACAAACGCGACTGCTGGCGCCCGAGGAAAAGCGCAAGCTGTTACAATGAGCAAATGTACGAAATGAAGTCGGCCTGCGCCGATCCATTCTCGTTGGAGGAAATGATCACGGAAACCACACGCATTTAGAAGACAGCTCAATCTGCTGTGCTCGATAGTTTTGTTTGTTGAACGAACAGGAGATGACTTCGCTGGCCCCGACACTTGCAACATTCCACCCCAAATTTTCGGTTACGAGTGGATACGTCCTGAGAACCCACAACCCGCAGTCTGGTTCTCGCAATGAAGATAAGGTGAGATTTCGTAGATCCCGAAAGGCTGCGCAAGTCGAGCGAAAAAAAAAAAAACAGCCAATGAAACTGGGTAGTCTTGTGCCGCAGATTTCTGATTTATGCGTAGACCCGCCTCAAAGCAATTCATTGTCTTTGCCCGCCAGGATAATGCGTTTTTTCAAATTCTGATAAACAACACAACGGCCAATTCTGCATGCTGTTTTGCTTCCTACCACGCACAGAACCCCCTTTTTTTTCACGCTGATGCAGTGGGAAGCTCTTTTGTCACTGCTCTATCTGGTTAGCCATGCTAAAAAGAATCACACATCGCTTCTCCCGTTCACCAATGTAGCACATCTCATCGGTACCAGCATGCTATACGTCAGCGGAACTAACCAAAAGTAGCGTTCTACGGCGTCGAATACGCAATGCAGTCCTTCATCCTGGGCGCACGCGTATGTGAATACGTAAGGTGCAGTTGCATTAAGGCCGTTGAACACATCATGATGTCCAGACGCAGGCCAATGGAAAACCCACCTTTCGATGTTGGCGTTGCGCAATTTACCCCATCATGACAGAATACTCGTGCTTGTAAAACACAGTTATAAGGTCAGTCACCGTAACAACATTCGAATGTATTAAACTGGCATTACGTGTAAAATAACCAGAAAGATGTTATGATTTAAGCAACGAGGCGGGCCTCCCAGGGCAGCCATGCGCTTATTTTTATTCCCACGACGCTTTGTTATTGAACCCACGGGGCTTCCATAATAAAACATTTAGGTGGGAAAAGTAGGTGCACAAAAAATTCCCAGCTGCTCATCTTAGCACACCTAATGGTGACATGCAGCGCTGCTCTTGGGTATCCCCGAAACTTCCATGAACACACCGTGAGTTATGTTGGGTGAATACTGTGTCGTTCCCTTCTAGTCTCCGCCTCACCATTATTGGGCTTCGCGTTAGTCTGTAACGCCTTCCGAACGACCATGATTCACTGCGTGGGAAACCCTTACAGGTGAGAGGCTCGTTGAGTGAGTATTTCGGCAGCCGGGCCTGACGTGGCCGCCTCTAGATGGGCGCGTGAAAGGGCTTCGCCATAAGGTGCTCAGAGTGGTTCGGCGGGATAGTTTTCCTCCTTTCCCACAACCTTCCCATTATGACTCGTTCCGCAGAGAGCCAGCCCACCTCCTCTCCCACGCAGTCCACTGTTTTGTCAAGCGATGATTTTAAATCTGCAAAATAAGTTTCACCATTAAAATGAGGCCCATCAAACCGCACACTGAGCAAAAGGAACAACGATGCGCGCGTTGTCACCAGGCTGCGTTCTAATTTGCTGGCGTACAACAGCTACAAGCTGCGCGCTAGGAACGCATACAAGCAAGGGATCCACGATGATAAGTCCTTCCGGGAATATTGACGGGGCTTAAATAGGGCGCATTCAGAAAAGTCCGCCGATATATATGGGCCGGAGAAAAATGTATTCCAGCTTCATCTATGCCTCTGGTTTATTTTTTTACTCGCACTCAGTTGTTCTTCTATTGTAAGACGTCAGAGCTATTTGCTTTGGTTGCGTTCAGAACAGTGGGAATGATAGCTATCGCTTTCCGGTAATTCAAACTCAAAGCCCCTTTGTCTAACGAGAAACATGGTTGAAACGCGAAGCTTTCTTCAGCCGCAAACCGATTCCAATCGAAGTCCAATCTCGTGAGGGATTTGTTCGTTGTCGTCTGCCCATGACGGCAGCCGGCGATTCACTGACTGGTGGTCGCGATGCTACGACTATGTGCACCTGCGTCTAAGGCCGAAACGCCTTGTGCCAAAGCCAACTTTTCCACGGGCTCTAATGAAGATGACGACGACGACGACGACGACGACGACGATGATGATGATGCTTGTGGGCCTGCTCTCTACGGCCGTCCAGAAATGAGGCACACTGCGGTCGAGTACAATGAGAAACTCTTTACTCACATATTCCACGCTGTCACCCGTCCGGCTACACACAGACACCAGCCAAAAACACTCTGTGTCCCGAGTCCCTGTCTCCGCGCGCGGTTCTTCTTCACCACCGCCCGTTCCTACCCGTCCACTCGCGCCATCTCTCCGGCGACCGGGCCGCACGGTAGGCGAGGAGGGCGAGGGGCTCCGGGCGACACCCCCTAGACCAGAAGGTGTGCCGAGGCGCTCCCCACATCTCTCCCCCCCTCAAACACGGGGTACGGGTCCGTCAATGAAGATCGTCCTCGGGTTCCTAGCGCACGTGGAACCGCTGGTCGGCGCCCGGGGCCGCCCTGTGCAGCTGTGGGTGGGACGGCACCCGCCGAAGTGTGGCAGCATGCCGCTCTGTCGCCATCGTCACCACGTAGGCGCCCGCAGGAGCGCATTCTCGGGTGCCGGCGCAGGATTCCATGGAACGGCCAGGCTCCTCTCGACAGCGCCCCGGCGTCCCGATCTCCGCTGCTCGGCGCCGGAACCGGAGGCGCCGCGATGAGCCCGGGGCAAACCCGGTTGACGGGCGCTCGTAGAAGCTCGAAGCCCCCGAACGAGCTGTAGGCTTTGCGCCAACTTTCGCCTCCACGCCAGGGTTACAGCTCCGCGAGGAGCTCAGCAGGCCTCCAACCCATGAAGAGGACTCCGCCGTCGACCAGGAGGCGAACCGCAGCCGCCTCGCCTCTCCGAAGGGCGGCGGGACCACCCGGACCGTGGCAACAGCTCCCGGGTCGTACCGGGAAGGCCCTCTGCTCGGCAGGCCCAGGCCGGACTCGAATGCCCAGGCACAAACGTTTCGCCCCCCACCACCAGGCCGGTGGCGCGAAGCTCCCGGGTCGCACCGGGAGGGCCCGCTGTCGGCAGGCCCAGGCTGGCATCGTAACGGCCAGACACAAAACCACACCTCGCACCACCGCACAGGTGGCGCGATGAAGCTTGAAGCGGTGACTTCGCTGCGGGTTGCTCCGTGGTAGAACCACGTGAGACCCGGACCCGTGGGGGGTAGACACTACCGCACCCTCAGGTCGTAACGATGGGTGCGAACCCTATCGCCGGCCGTTCTGTCATTAGAAGCGGGACTCCCACCTTCTGGTTCCGCTACCACCTGTTCGTCATCGCCAGTGCGAACATGATAGGCCTTGAGATCGCTAATGTGCACAGGACCCACCAGCTCGTCGCTTTCAAGCGACTGCATCTCATACGTGAGCAGAGTCGTCTGCGCCGTAATTCTGTATGGCCCTTGCCATTTGTGTGCGAGCGCTGCAGTGAAACCGCGTGCAGCGTTGCTGAGTGGGTGCGTTCTCCTTAGCACTAGGTCACCGATGTTGTACACAAGGTGACGACGGCCTTTGTTATACTGCTCGGCTTGCTCCATGCGCGCCACGTCGAGATTCTCCCGAGCCGTGCGTTGCGCTGCCAAAAGGCGTTCCCGGATCCTAGCCGCGTACTGCGACAGAGAAGGGGCGTTACCCGCCGCCGCGTACTGCAGTGCATTTTCCATTGGAAAAGCGATCTCTCTACCGAAGTTTAGGTAACCTGGTGTCAAACCCGTTGACCTATTTACGGTAGTCCTAGTCGCGAAAGCCAGCTCAGGCAAACGCGCGTCCCAGTCCTTATGCTCCTTGGTTGTCGCAACCAGCATGCACTTCTGGTTCCTGTTCACCCTCTCAGTGATGTTGCTCTGAGCATGATAAGGACTCGTTTTCCTGTGCCGAATGTGCAGCGCTCGACAACAGTCTGAAAAGACTTTGCTTGTGAAATACGAAGCATTGTCAGTGATCAGGTCGGAGGGGAAACCGAAACGAGTGAATGTATCCAACAGCTTCTCTACGATCCGCTCCGACGCTAGCTTTCTAAGGGGAAACAACTCCACCCACTTAGAAAAGTGGTCCGTTACAACCAGGATGAACTGGTTTCCTAGCGCGGATCTTGGGAGGGGTCCCATTACGTCACACGCTACAATCTGCCACGGGTAGCTGCTTTCCAGCGGCTTCATGAAACCCACAGGTTTCCCAGCGCGCGGTTTCGCTACCTGGCAAAGAGGGCAAGCGCGGGAATAGCACAGCACGTCTCTCCTCATGCCTGGCCAGGTCGCGACACGGCATAACTTGTCGTAAGTCTTACTGCCGCTGCCATGTCCTGCCAGCGCTGAGTCATGAAAGTACCGCATGAACCGTTTCCGCAACTTCCTCGGGACCACGACTCGAAAGGGGGATGAAACCGCCTCTTCGTCGTCCAGTTGGGGAAAGTAGCGAAGTAATAAGCCATCGTCGCCCAGCAGATACGCGTCAAACCCCTCAGCGTTACCGGTGCAAGCTACGCCTCCCGCTAGCCTTTTCAGCACCCGCTGGCACAGACCGTCTGCTTTCTGGGCCTCAATGAGCTCTTCCTTACTCACTACCTCCCCCCACGACAGATTCCTTTCTGCCTCTGTTCTCGGGGGGCGAGAAATCGCAGCTGCGAGATGCCGCTCCTCTTTCCCTTTGCGGCCGGCCTCGACTCCTCCGTCCGGCCCTTTCCTCCCCCTCTCGGGGTGGCCCGCGCCGCCCATGAAACCACTGCACTCGGCGCGCGCGCTTCCGCCACCCCCTTCCGATAAGGGGAGCAAACTTTCCGCCAACATTCGGCGCTGATCATCGGATCCTGAAAAAGATGCGACGATCGCTTCTACATCAGTGCTCCTCTTTCCTGACGCCTCTCCCTGGCCTTCCGCAGCGCAGTAGAGTCTATTTGCCCCGTGCGGTTGTAAACCGTGCATCGGCGCGTTCGCGAAAGGAAAGAAAGGGGGTTGCGGCCCGTACTGATAGCCGTTCCTCCCCATGTCGAGCACAACACCCTCCCTCGAGAGGAAATCTCTGCCCAGTATGACTGGAACAGACAAACCAGGCAAGCAAACAAAACGCTGTCTGCGCTTTCTGCCATCAAAAGCGAGCGTGAGTCTCACAGCTCCCTCTGCTTTTGCCGAACCCGCCGCTAAGCTCAAGGGTGTCTCGGCGGGTCTGACCCGGATTCTTCTTTTCCGGCAGGCTTCGAAGATTTCGTCCCCGATGAGAGAAACTGTCGAGCCTGTGTCGACCAGTGCAAAAAGTTCCTGACCGACTAATTGCACTCGCATGAACGGGGCCACCGAGGATGGGTCCCCGTGTGTCCTACATGCGGAGGGGGCCAGCTGCCCGCCGGCGCCAGCGCCGGGGTGCTCTGGGGGCTCCCTCGCACCCCCTCTGTCTGGCCCCCTCTTCTCGCTTCCCGCCGGCGACGACGAGCCACCGCCCTTCACCGTCGCCGGCGATCCGAGTTTCCCTGCGTGCTACGCATTTTCTCGGGGCATTGACGGGAAAAGTGGCCAGGCTTGCGACAAAACCAGCACAAGCGGGCTGCTTCGTCCTGCCTCCCTCTTCCGTCGCCTGCGTTGCTTCCGACCGAGGAGTTTGTGGGGCCGTTATCGTCTCCCCCTCCCGACCAGGCGCAACCCGGTTCGAGCGATTCCTCGGGTCTCGGCGGCAACCTGTAGTGAAGCTCGGCGAGTAAATCAGCCTGAATTACTCGCGCTTCTTGTGCGAGGGCCTCAAAGTTGCGAAAACTCCGGCCCCGCAGGTACGGTCTGAAACGCGGGTGGCATTGCCTGCACACGCGCGCTACCTTGACGGCGTCGGCTGCCTCGGGGTCGGCCCGTTCGTACAGCTCCTGCATCGCCCGCACGTACTCGAGGAGGCTCTCCTCAGGGTGCTGCGTGCGAAGGGCAAGCTCGTCCCTCATACGGTGTTCGTAATCGGGTGGCAGGAATTCAGCGCGGAAGCGGTCCTTAAAATCTGCCATCGACTCGAAAGCCGGTTGGCAGCGCCTCCAACGCGCAGCGCTTCCTACCAGTGCCACGGGCAGGACCCGCCTCAGCACGTCATCATCCGATGCGCCTACCACAGTCTGATACGAATCCAGTTGCTGCAGGTATTCGCAAACGGATTTCACGTCTCCGTAGCCGGAATAGGAGGGAACCTCGATATTCAAACGCAGCTTCGAGACCGGCACTACAGGACCCGCGGTGGGAGCCGCTGGCGCCGAACCGAGCATTCGGGTCATCTCCGCGAACATCCCGGTCATCTGCCTCATCATTGAGGCGAGATCTGCGGGCTGCAACTGACCAGCAGCCTCCTGCGCAGCGGCCGCTGAGTCTCCCCCCGAGCCCTGCGGCTCCTCCTTCTCTCCCGTCTCTCTCCTTGTGATAGGAGCCATTTCCAGCGAACTACCCAACAAAAAGCTGGCTCAACCACGCCAAACTGTAGACGCGAAATACAGAGGAAGCCGCGCTAACTACATACGCAACGCGACAAACACACTCCACACACAAATCTATAATGGAAGCAAAAAACGAACGTCATGACAATACATAGGACCAACGGGGCTGAACTACAGCCACATTAAAATACAAAAAAAAACTACAGTAGGAACACGTCAAAATACAGAAGCGACTAATATCCCTACAAACGCTAAATACACTCGCAATGTAACCACTCCGGCCGTTACCCGAACAACAGAGGAAAAAACGCAAGAAAAACTTCAGGCATCTACAGCCATCGCAAAACCTAAGCAAACTAAAACACTGGCCTCAAAACTAATTTACAAACATGCATCTACACGGCTCAAAGCCCTGGTCTCCCACTGCCAAAATGGCGCTTCCTTCCCGGAACAAAGGAATGCCGTCCCAAACCGCAGTGGGCCCCTTCCCGGCAGCCGCAGAGAGCAAATGTCCACGGGTGGGCTTGACATCAGCCCCACGTTCGGGCGCCAGATGTGGGCCTGCTCTCTACGGCCGTCCAGAAATGAGGCACACTGCGGTCGAGTACAATGAGAAACTCTTTACTCACATATTCCACGCTGTCACCCGTCTGGCTACACACAGACACCAGCCAAAAACACTCTGTGTCCCGAGTCCCTGTCTCCGCGCGCGGTTCTTCTTCACCACCGCCCGTTCCTACCCGTCCACTCGCGCCATCTCTCCGGCGACCGGGCCGCACGGTAGGCGAGGAGGGCGAGGGGCTCCGGGCGACACCCCCTAGACCAGAAGGTGTGCCGAGGCGCTCCCCACATGCTATGGAAGTGTTTGAGACGCACCAACTCGGCGGGATTGGCTAGAGATAAAGCATTGACTGCGCACCTGTGCATGAAGTGCCTTTGTGAAAACCCATTGTGAAAGTTGGCTTTCCTGCAGTTCGTTTTGGGCGTGGCGATTTGGATTTTGGACTTTCACTTTTGAAATTGAACATTGGCTTTCGAACAGATAAAGCTTCGCGTTTCAACCATCTTTCACTTCCCCCATGATCATCATCATGGCCACAGAAAGCTTTCTCTTTTTCTATTGCAGAGATCACCCTTATATGTAAAGCCGAAAAAAAAAAAAAACAACCAATCAGCACTCAAAACCTCTGGTCAATATTCCTAACATCATGTGTGGACAAGTTCTTGTAGCATATGATGCTAAACCGCATCACATCATACCTGGAAAAACAAAATCTACTAGCAGAAACAATGTTTCGATTCCGGCCGCAGCTTAGCACTCAAGATGTACTACTTCAGATAAAGCACGACGTCATCGACAACTGACGAACAAGAAATAGCAAAGCAATCCTCGCTATTGATGTCAAAGGAGCTTTCGACAATATCATACATGAACCCATACTCGAACAGATATGCAAGTCTCACTGCGGCAAGAGGCTTTTCAACTAAGTAAAAGACTTCGTTCGCAAAAGAACTGCTATCGGCATCGGAGACCTACGATTTTCTACGCACAAGAGGGAAGGGGGGGGGGGAAGGAACAGCCCACGCCGCCGACGAATGGGAAACGGGGAGAGAAGGACCAACTCCCGCGCTACCACCGCTACCCACTACGAAGCTGTAAGTAACTACTCTCACCCCGGTTCAAAGGCTTGAGAGCTTTTTGCGTTTCCTTCACCTGCAATCGGTGTCACAAAGGGTGGCATTTTCGGATTGCACGTCGCAGGAGGAAGGGTGAGTGGTATCGCTACAACTTTATTTTCCCTTTTCTCCGGGTTTCTGCTGCACCAGGGTTTAGGTCCTCTTGTTGGCCTGAGCCTGGTTTAAGCACCCCTATCGCTGTTCTCGCAATGGAGGGCAGCGGCAGCTAGTCAGGGTTTCGTACTTTTTTCCGTTACCCATTTTATAGCACACTCCCTCGACTCGGTCCCCGTTCCCGCGTTTACCTGCGCCCACCGCATCGCCACACTCCACTGCCTGCGATGAACGTGTCTACATCGCTGGGCGACTGCAAAGCCACGCTGGGGACGCTTCACTTTCCGCTGGCATCTCCAAGGTGGCATCCTGAGCCACCTTGCCGGCAAACCTGGATACTACGGCTGCCTCACCCTTGTGCCTTTTCCGGGCACGCCCCTCCTCTTCGGAGCCTCTTCGGAGCCTCTTCGGAGCCCATTCAGAGCCTGGGTTGCCCCTACCTGTGCAGCAAACGCCACAGCTCTGCAGCCATGCTGACGCGGGGTCTCCCGCGCTTTCCCCAACTCCAACAACAGTCCCAGCCCACCGAGTCCCCATATGCCGGCTGTTCAATGAACTGCCCGTCGCTCAAACTTCCAGCACATTCCTGGCCAGTGGACCGGTGACCTTGGGCTTGCTTCCCCTGGTGCCCAGGCATGAACAATGACTCCTGACCCTGGTGGTGACTCCTGTGACACTTAGAACTTCTGCAGGACAGGTCTTCTTGTGTGTGCATGTGTGTGTCAGTGCCCGTCAAAGGCAAAATGCGAACTTTTGCGGGGACTTCTTGGACTGGGGACCAGTTTAGCCTCATAGGGTGTGTGCTGTATAGGCCTTCTTGGCCGTTTCACGAAGACTAAGCGACGTCTTGAGGAGGGGGGATGTGAGGACCATGTGGGTCCCCATGCCGACCGTGCAGCGCTATTAGGGCTAACTTCCTGGCGCCGCCAACACGGGGACGCCGCCTAGGTGGCAAAGCCGCGCGAGCGTGCTCCCTCGCACACGTGCGACGCGTGCCTCCCCATCGGTGATCACGGCGGGGTGTCCCTATTCGCACGTCACGTGGGAACAATTTTTATTTTTATTTCGCACGCCGCGTGGGAACAATTTTTGTCTTTAGTTCGCACGCCGCGTGACAACAAAAAAATAAACATTGTTCGCCCGCCTTTGAGCCTTCGCCCGCTTCGCCTGCTTGCCCGCACGCATCAGCAGGGACGCCCGCTGCCTGCTTCTCCGCATGCGGCTGAACTGCCGCAATGTGGCGGAGCGTCTGCACCGGCACGGCCGCAAGGACTCCCCTACATGTGCGGACTGTTCCGAACTGGAAACGCTCGAGCACCTACTCTGCTTCTGCCCCCACCACGCGGGCCCGAGAGCAGAGCTCCACCGAGCGCTCCAGCGTCGAGGCCTTCCCAGCGCCGACATGGAGGACCTTCTGTTCCCGAAGGGACCTGCGGCAACCCAACGGGAAGTGTTCACTTATCTGCTTCACTTCCTGGAGACGACCGGCCTTACGCAGCGGCTGTAGCCCGGAGTGCAGTGATTGACTGGTGTGCCCGGACTGACAGCGTTCTAGGACTGACAGCTCTCTTTATACCTTTCTCTCCCTCTCTCTCTCTTTCTACTTTATCCTATCACTCCCGCTCTACTTCCCTTCCCCTGCACTGGGTTGTATGCAGGTGAGCTCCCTGCCGAGCTCAAAATATCCCCAGTGAATTTCATTTCATTTTCCCGTCGCAAACCACAACCCCCCCCCCCCCCCCCCCTCGCCTGCTTAGCGACCAGCGCGGCTTGCGCTGTCCCGAATCACTCAGGTCTCTGCGGGCATACCTCAAGCTTAGCATTGTCAAGCTGCCCGCATAGCTGTTGGCTAATCTGTGTTAGTAAGTAGCTCAATAGTTTGTTAGCTGCAGTGAAAAATGTTTATAAACATGTTAGCCAACATGTTGGATCTGCGGGGCCACACGTCGAGTTGTTCTTGGTTGAATGCTTGAATTGTGTTTCGGTAAATTCAGCGTTGAAGCTGACTTATCTCCCCCTTTTACTTTTTCTTTTTTGTAATTCCGGTAGGCATTCTGATGTTGCTCCACCGGGAAAAGCTCTACCCCTGTGGTTTTTATGCGCTCTGTCATATGTATGTTACCCATGAGCAGCTGTCGGAGAACCGTCGTGTTCAACGGTGAAGTGCTGCTCATTGAAATATGCATACGTCTAGAAAATTATCGCTTGATACTTTATGTGAGTACAGCAGGCACGTGCAATATACTGTGGTGAGAAAAAGCAGTGGTACGTATTGATTTTACATTCTGTGGGTGTTGTTTACCATGTCTTTTAGAGAGACGAAATGCGGGCGGAAATTTTTGCAGAACATCATGAACTTCTCAACATTTTAAAGCCACAGTTAGGTAGGATTAAATGGAACAAACTTTGGAATGTGAAAGACGGATTCAAAATTTGTGGTTTTGGTGTCAGCTTGCTGAATCCAAGTATGTATTGTGTTGATAGGAAATATTTTTAGTAATAGAGGTTAGAATTTGGCAGGTTGTTTTCGCCAAGGATGCACCGCTGTCGTCTCCTTGCATTCAATGGGATATGAACCAACTTGAGCTTGCTTATTTATGTACTTTATGTACAAGATAATTAGATTTGTGGATATATACAGAGGGATAGGGTAACTTGTAAATCAGCAAGAAAGGGGGACCGCTCCTGCATCACATTTTAGTGTAACCAGTATTAAGGACATGGACAATTGATGGTATATTGTCTTCAGCAGCAAAGACCAAACAGGTTGGCGACGTGCATTTTCTTTTTTCGTCTTTGTTGAAATTTTTGACATTGAGAGGGGACATCCCCTTGCAGCTAATCACAGGCACACAAATAAGTTTGCTTTCTCTTGTATTGTTACCTAATTTGCATGTATTGCAAGTGCCTGGTGCAGAATTTTGATGCTATACTGCACTACAGCGCATATGTTTTTTGCTTGTGGTACGTGAACATTTGTGATGAGATGGTGAGGCAGGAAGTGCTGCAACAGATCCATCGTAGTTACGACGTTAGGCCCCAGTGTTGTACCTGATGCTGCCGGTCTTGCATGTGTCTTCTAGGCGACACCAAGGAAGGACAGTGGCATAGAGTTATTTTATTTAGCATAGCATTATTATTTTTTTTGAGGCACTTGCGTAAAGTTGGCTTTCTTGCAGAGGGAACCACCAGTGATGCATAGAAAGAATCGCTCTAAAACTAGTGTAGGACGGAGCCTTGGACTCGGTGAGCTGTGACCTCGTTCAATTTTTGAGGGTGCGTAGGCCAGCAAGCAGGAGTGGCGAAGACAGACTACCGCCCAGGCACACGGTCGTGTTCGATGTCTCGCGTGGCACTGCAAAAGCAGGAGGCCACGCACCGTTGATGCTGCTCATGGCAGGATGTGAATGATGATCGTAGTGACGCTAAATGTGATGATGTTGATGCCACTACGCTAGATTTACGGCCTTTAAAAAATGCAAGCGTGCTGTTCGTTGGTGCTGTGATGTATTGCCAAGAAAAGATGTTGCTCGCGGTAAAAAAAAAAAAAACCCAGAATACGAATACAAGACTTACAGGACTAAACACCGCGCAGCATGACAATAGTTTGTTACAATGATAACGTAAAATTCACGCTTATTTAGTAGCCACCATAACTTCGTGTAAGCGAAAGTGAGAAAGGCATCTACTGATAGCTCCGTCCTACGTTTAATATCGTATTTTTTTCTTCCCTCTGCAGGATGACAGGAAGGAAAGGTGCGGAAGTGCAATATTTTACACCTTAGAGGTACAGCGTTATCAGAATTAAACCCTCAGGAATTATGCTGTACAGCGAGGCACCCACGGATGTTTATATTCAGCTGTCCAAATCAAATCAAATCAAATCAAATAAATTTTATTTTCAACATTACAATGTTGAAGGTCATCCTGGCATAAAAGCTGCTAGATGCAGGTTGACGGGGCCAGCTAGGGGCCCCAACAGAAACTTCGATGACACACATGCATTCAGGGATAATTGAAAACAACAAAATGTATACTATCACGTGATATAACAAGTCGTATCTTTACAAAAACATCTTTGTAGAGCAGCATTGGAGTTGCAAAAAAGGGGAGCAGGCAATGGCAGACAAAACTTTTACGGCACTTTACACTTCTTTCTAAAAGCCTTCAACACAACAGACCAACAAATTATGTAAATAAAACACTGTACACAACATTAGCCTATTGGCATCAGCATCACGAAGGGCATGTCGCGTAAACCTCCGTCCTGAAAATTCGACGCTCTTTCTGCCTAATATGGATGGAATGTTATGTGCCAATGCTTGGGAAAAGTAATTCGTTCGGGGAAATGGTACTAATCACATTTCAGTTGTGCGAATTAAATAATTCTGGGTCCTCATTGTTAGGCAAGATAATCGTTTCAGGAACTGCTGATAGAGAGCATCAGAAAAGTTGAATTGGAAGAGCAGGCAACAATTATATAGATTATCGATTCTTATTTATTTATGCTGTGCAACAAAAAGTGCTCGAGTGGGATGAAGGTAGTGTACGTTGTTAATACAGCAAACGGCCTTCTTCTCTTATAACAATAGGGTGGTAATGTTCTTTTTTGCTGTAGTGCCCCAAACAAACGTGCAATAGTTTGAACGCGATCTAAAAATACAGTGGTGAATTTGAAGTTTGATACTGAGTGGGCAGAAGTCCCGACACCGATACAGTACACCCACAGCAGAAGATAATTGTTTGGTCAACAGTTGAATGTGTGCATCCCAGCTCATGCGATGTGAAAGCACCACCCCCAAAACTTTGTGTTGCTCTACTAAATCGATCTTAGAATTACCTAGATAAAGCTCTTCCCTAACGGATACACGTTAATTTTTTGGTGTAAACAAGATAGCTTTTGACTTTTTTGTGCTGATTTTTAAACAGTTTGCTTCGCACCACTCGCGCAGTTTATCTAGGGCAGCGTTTGCAGCAGAGAAGAAGTCGGTAACGTTTTCTGAGGACAGAAACAGGCTCGTGTCGTCAGCATATAAGACAAACTGTGCACGGTTATCAATACAAATGAGGTCATTCGCGTATACATTAAATAAAAATTACCTAAAACGCTTCCTTGTGGTACACTGCACCGTATTTGTTGAAATGACGACTGGTAGCCATTTATCCCCACACATTGTTCTCGTCCGTTGATATGGTTGCAAAAGTGAATGCGGCACCCCACGAATTCCGTGCTGATTTAATTTCTGAAGTAATATATTGTGATTTAGGGCATCAAAAGCTTTGCTGTAACCAACAAATATTCCTAGAGTAAGTCTGCTAGCTTCAATGTTTTTCATTACTAATTCCTTTTGTACTAAGAGGGCGGACTCGGTAGAGCAGCCTTTCCGGAAGCCACGCTGGAATTCAGAAAAAAAAATTGGTGTTTTAGAAAGAAAGCATTCAGGTAGGACAAAATACTTTTTTTCTAAACCCTTTGAAAAGATTGGAAGGACCGATATAGGCCTGCGGTTGGCAGCCTCATTCTTGTCTCCTCCTTTGAATATTACCGACACTTTCGCTCTTTCATGTTAGCAGGGAAGCATCCGGTTTGCAGGGCACGGTTATAAATATGAACTAGGTGATAGCAGATGACGTCGAGGACCTGTTCGGACGGGGCGTATTTGTATATTGTCAACATCGACACTTTTGCTATTTGTGATTTTTATTTTTATTTTTACTCTTTTGCTACTTGTAACAGCAAGCTATAAATCAAGCCTTCTTCACACAATACCGCCCAAGGGTCAAAATCATACTTTTTTCTTCTTCTCCCTGCATGATAGCGGGATGGAAAGGCGAGACGTTCAACATTTTAGGTCTTAGAGGTACAAGGTTACAAATATTATACCCACGGGCTACGCGTGGCATGTTGTAGAGCGAGGCGCCCACGCACGTTTCCACCGATAGGGGGTGGTAAGCACGTTCCTTACGACGGGAAGATATAATTCAATCCTTATTTACACATCATACGATTGTGGCCTAGACAAGTACACCTCACTTTTTTTTGCATAAGAGAGCTGTAACCACAAGCTTTTTGGTTGGGGACATATGATCAAACCCTGTATATATGAGCCTCAGGGCTGTCATACCGATGATAGTTTGGGAGACAAGTTTTGACAACACACAGACGTTTAAGGTGCGAGTTAACTAACAGCTGCCGGATTAACCACAGAGAGAACAAGAACAGCCTCCAGAAAAGCCATGGGCTATCAGTTTGTTCGTTATCGCAGCGAAACTGAATGAGTGAAATGTGACTCCATCTGGCATTGCCTGAAGGGAAGAAGCCAACTTAATTGGGCGTTTTTAAAATACAGCGTGATTTGGTGGCGGGACATTGCTTCTAAAGAAATATCGTAGAAAAACTGGCGACAAATATTGATTCAAGCAGCACCTTGAAGTCTTGCCTAACCGGCAAGCGACGCATTAGTGTTATCGGCAAAAAAGGCCCACTGGGATGTTCTCAGACACATATAAACATCAATTTCTCCTAGACCTCTTACCGTTTCTTCTTTAGTTTTGGAACAGACGGAATACGCACCGCTGCTTCGCCACTAATGTCAGCTAAGAACCTGGCGCGCTTCAATAGTTAGGAATACTTTGCACAAAGGTAAGGAGTACATTTGTGCGACCGATAGAACTTTGTAAATTTGCCTAGTTATTAATATTGCTAAGTTTGTTGAGGCGCCTGAGCGCCAGTCGACATCAATGCTAACAGTACGTTAAAGGAGCATTAAATGCAAATTATGTTTGTATTTGAACTTTTAACACATAAACAGGAAATTTTATAGTTTTTTGCTTCGTTTGTTATCCGACGAAAGGGGCTTCGCTTGCGTTAAAATCAACAAATGAAGAAACAATATGTCATTCTTGTTATGTTGATTTTTTGCGATTGGTTTTAAAACATTACAATTGTCAGCAAGCTATTGGAGCTTCCTAGCGGCTATCTTTTATCTATCTACAAAAAGTTCTCAGCTGCATTGTTTGTATTGTAAAAACACGTATGGGAAAATTCTTCATCAAAAGCCTTTAGCACTCTTTGCTGATATGCCTGCGTAAATTATGACGTCACAAATTGTGGAGCGAAAAATTAACATTGCCATTGCCATTTGGCCTGGGTATGGAAATCTGGGGTGAATCTTCAAACAGTTCTCTTAAACGAATATTCCTAGCCGTGCTTGATATCAGTTCGAACTAGATGCGACACCAGCGGAGAAACTGAAATATTTATCGGGATGTGTTATTCGTGATTTCAAACTTTTGTCACGTAACAATTGTCGCGTATAGAGATAAGAACACCTCCTTCTCTATTTAGAAAATTATGTTGGTGTTATTTCATAGATTCAAGTAGATTGGCTACAACAGTTTTGTGGTTATTGCAATATGTGATATAAATTCCTTCATAGAATGTCCAAAGAAGCTTGTACCATATGCTTTTCATTACGTGCACACATATGAGGGCGAAGAAATGGGTCCTCGGCAGAAAATGTACAACACAAGTGTAACGGGGTTCCCTGCTGCTTAATTGCAACACTTCCAGAAATGTTAGTTCCTTATTTACATACCACACAAAACAAGTAAATATCATTTTAAACATATTTGCGAGCAATGTATAATTTCGTTTCCCTCTAAATTAAGTGGCACGAACATGACACAGCGCGGATGCTGTCTGATAACTACGGCACCAACCGCTATAAAGGACCAAGATAATACAAAAAAAAAATGACGATTAAATGAAAATGAAACAGGTCAGCATGCATGCATCAAGCAGGATGTTTTTTCAGGGTTATGAGATTATCTTGCTTTAACGCGGTATTGGCCCGACGAGATATACCTTTTTTGGTCCGGAACATTTCGTGCGACCGTTTGTCAGATTTGTTTGCGTTGCGCACGCTTGTGTGTGTACATCAGCTTAGCGAAATGCTCTAGCGCAGGCACGTTTTTCGTCCTAGTATAAAGCCGCCACGAACACTGCTGTGTGTTCTATGAATCTCCACGCAGCGTTCTGTCTACTATGGTTGGTTGTGTACCGAGCTTCCTGCTGAGCAAAGCGCTACGCGAGATCCTAGAGCCCTAATCTCCACCTGGCACCCAACAGCCACTGCGCAGGGTGTTTCAGCCGCACTGCTTACTGCCTTTCGGTCTGTATCGCATCGGGGAATACAGCTTAAAACCCAATTAATTCCCAAACAGGTCAGTTTCCACTGCTCCTCGTCAAACGCGCGCTTAACCCATGGACGCGCACCAACATCCTGTCCAACCGGTTAAGCCCACACACCAGCCTCATTCTTACTCCTTTTATCTTTTAAGGCGCATCACCCTCTGGATTGGTAGCATGACTATTTTTTACGGCATGGAGGGAAGGCAGTGGTATGAATAAATTTTAATCAGCGCTTCCAGTGGTCCGAAAACCTAGAAGCACTATCTATGGTCCTTCTAAAACAGCGAGCTGGAAGGAGAAGTATATATAGCACAACCCTCCCAATCTACTACGACTGGTGGTACGGCACATGCACCTCAACATTACTTAGCACGCAGGTAGCCTTGGGCAGATTTAGGCAAAACGCAAGTACCTGAACAAAAATTACGGCGTTCTTTTAATTAACAGTTCGCGTCGGCGTGGTTTCTACGAAAATATAAAAAAAAACCGAGTTAAGAAAATCGGCGTAGAATAAAGGCAAGAGACAAGTAGGGCAAGAACAAAAGCTAAAGAAAAGACTCAGCCGAGAGCAGTATCGAGCAGCGTCACACAACAAAAACAAGACGTTAGTCAGCCAGTTTAGTGGAAGCCTCCAAGGTGGAGTGAGTTTCTGCGAAGAAAAAAATTTGGCAAAGCAAAACCTAAAGAAAGCGGTGTCTGGGTTTAAAATAAACGGCGTCGAAGACAGGCAAAATAAAAGTAGAATAAAAAAATTAGCAGTGGCTTAGCTCGGCTATGCCAGGATATACGTAGCGTGAGCTAAGGTTCAGCTGGTTATTCTTAGGTTTCCTGTTTGTCTAGGATTAGCTGATTATCATGCTTATTGCTGCTAAAAACGATTTCCAATCCAATCCAATCCAGTCCAGTTCAGTCCAGTCTCTGCACCTCCAGCATGAGCAGCGCGGCTCTCCAGGAGCCACGCGAAACGGCTATTAAGCGGTTCCGGCGCAGTGACACACTTGGCTACTGCGCAACGCTGCGGACAGCTGGGCACGCACCGGCTCCAGTGCGTCTGCCGCGGCTATGACGTCACTCCTCGGCTATGACGTCACAATAAACACACCGACAAAGGAAAGGAGAAAACAAAAAAAAGGTGAAACAAACAATCAGCAGTCTTTGCAATTACATAAAGCGCGCGACAATCCCGGTTGCACGCGTTTTTTTACATAATACGAGATAAAAGAGCAGTTGTGTACAGAAAGAAGAATATATACTGTTACAACAGGTAAACAAAGGAAAATACATGAAATAAAATCGCTAGCAATCACTTGGTTTGTAGGTTAAAGAAGGCACGCAATTCCTTGACCGTGTCCTTTCGATAACAAGGGTGTTTGTATAGGAAAAATTTAGCAATTCTGGAAGTTTCTGTTTCAACATTTGGGTTCCATAGTTTGTTCTGCAGACGTCAATTTTCCAGATTTCATTTGTTCGTGTGAGATATGGGTTAATTTTTAACGTGAGAGAGGACAACTGTGTGAGAAAGTTTCTTTGTTGTTTAAGTTCTTTTTTATAAATTAAGGCTAAGCGATAGGAATACAAGTGATATATTTTCATTATATTTGCTTAAGAAAGAGGTCGGCGGAGGGATGGTCAAAAGAGACATTAGAGATATTTCTCAAAATCTTTTTTTGCAAGGCATGAATTGTTTGTAGATTTGCGATTGTAGTATTACCCCACACAAGATGGCAATAGTTAATATGCGAGTAAAACAACGAATTATACAGAATTTTTTTAACTTCAGTTGGCAGTATGTCCTTGTAAATGCAAGTTAATCCGACTATTCGCGATAATTTTGATTTTATGTGGTTGATATGCTCGTCCCAAGTCATTTTTTCCGTGAAGATAACCCCGAGTGTTTTATAAACAGCGAGCTGGCTTTATAGTGTTTTATAAACCGCAGCGGTGGCTCAGAGGTACAGCACTCGCCTCGTATGCGGAAGGTACTGGGTTCGGATCCTGGTGCCGCCGGGCACCCACCGGTTTCTTTAATGGGTACAGGCGTCCCTGGTCGAGTGCGGAGCCTTGAAAGGGGAATCCACGTCTGGAAAGCTGCCTTTACCCTACCGAGGTGCGCAAAACTCGGAAAATTTTAATTTGAGGTACTGAAAGTTCTCAAACACAGTCGCGGGGTGGCGATGGTCCTTCGTGGTTTCGAAACTTGTAGGGCCTATTCTGTGGCCTAAAGCAGCGAAGTTTTCGTCTGCGCGTTGATCTTGGAACTACCCCAGTGACCTTCGATAGCATGGCCATAGCGCCGGCCGGAAAAAATCGCGAACACTCCCAAGAAGCTCAGCACAACCAAATTACACCGTTTATCACGGCGGGAATCTACACAATGCTCGTGGCATAAACTGAGCAGGAATGTTTCTAGAACCAACATAGCGGCATACTTGTGTCGGGCCATGCAAGAAAACTTTTTTTTTTCCCAGTGCTGTTTTGTAACAACAGTGTAAGTTGACCGCCCGCGGAACACTGGCGGATGAAATTACTAAAACGCTTTGGCTGTGCACGAATTCTCCAGAAGGATCTCGGAGATCCGCCTTCTTCAAGGGGGTTGAAAAAGGCGAAGGCCACTAAGATTTGCTCTGATTTTTTTGTTTTGTTTTGTTTTTCTTTTTTTCTTTTTGTTTTGTATTTCCGAGGAGGATGGCGCCCCGCTTTTTCGTCTTGTTTCGCGTCGCCGAAGAGCCAAGCGCTTTGGGGCGTTTTCCGTGAGGGTGACGCAATTCAAGTGCACAAAAGTAACATTAAGAAGCCCGGGTCGTTAGGGCTTCTTTCAGCGACCG
Source organism: Haemaphysalis longicornis (assembly GCF_048455015.1). NCBI lineage: Eukaryota > Metazoa > Arthropoda > Arachnida > Ixodida > Ixodidae > Haemaphysalis > Haemaphysalis longicornis. Next base: position 416,823,532 of record NW_027526203.1, on the reverse strand, counting down.
TCTTCACGCGAACAAAAGGGGCAACGTCGAAGCATCAAGGCGTTCTCATTTAGAATGACAGCGGTGTAATGCGCTGCCCGGGAATGCAGAGAGAAATCTGCCACCCTTCATGAGATGTCGCAACTCTTTAGGCCGCCTGGCGTGGCGAAATCATAGTAATCGGATCAGTTGTTGTTGAGGCCCGCACAAGCTTTGCGAGGTGCTGTTAAATGACAGCTAGCCAGGCTAAGCCAATGCCACAAAGCTCTTTCCGCAGAAGCCTGCTCCTTGCGAGGGCTCTCTCTTAAGATTGGCGTTGCCATGCAAAAGTCGCCTTTACTCTGGCCGTTGACCCAAGGGAAATATCGCCGCTGCACTACCCCCTTTTGATGCTGACTGATGAACACCTTCCAGCCTGCCTCACCTCTCCTTTACCTTTGGGTACGACGCTAGGGGGGGGGGGCGAGGGGGGAGGCAGTGTGAACCAATTACGCTGAACCCGTTCCCGATGAGCCTTGGAGCGCATTCCCATCGAGCGACCGAGCTTCGCCCTTTTCTCCTTCTTGCCCCCCACCCCCCCTCATCCTCGGACGAAAGGGCATTGTGTTAGGCGCTGTGCTCCAACCGCGTGATGTTGTCGTCGCCTGATTTGACAATCTTTCCTGTATTTAAGTAACGTGGCTATGTTTCTTATGAAGCGGTGTAGATCAACCCGGGTTAGACGACATCCGTGGGTGACCTCAATTGTAAGAAGTCTTAAGGGCGGGATGGGGCACACCCAGAGAATCAGGGAAACTGCAAACTTATTAGACGATATAAGAAGAAAGTATACGGAGAAAAAATTGCGCTTCAGGTGGGATACGAACCCACAACCTCTAGATAAGACCTCCGATTCTCTACCAATTGAGTCACATAAGCGACTGAAATCGCCTTCATTTTCTTGCGTACTTATGTGCATGTAAGGGTTTTCCGCGTTCAGGCGGGGTAGCCAGAGTTCAGAGGTTTGAGCCAAAAACGTTTTCTCCGTTTTCTTTTTTTCCTACAATGAGACGATCTACTTCCCGTATGCCCTTCTTGGCATCCTTGACTCCTGGCTTTCCTTCTTGTGTTCATATGTCTCGTTCTTCTTCGTTTTTTTTTTCTGTCGGAGTTTGTAGCGCTCTTTTTCTTGAAGAAATATAAGCCAACTAGCCCAACAGCATGTTTCACTGAAGTATGTTCATTCAACGAGCCTCTCACTCCCAATAATAAGCTACATGCATAGCAGGGACCTCTGTTCTAGCAGTCCTTGGGCCAAGGGTTGCGTGTGAGGGTTCATAGCGAGTGGACCGCTCCTGACGGGCACAAACACTGAAATCATGGCCGCAAAGGGTAAAAAGAAGGTCCCCTTCACTCCGAAGTTGTTGAAGCGGCACTATAGCTACCACACCTGAACTCAGGAAACACCCATCCGTACCCAAGACAGCGGAGGGGAATTTGGTCACCCTGTCGCTCCGTTTGTAGACCATGGGACGCGCATTATGCGAAGGTTTTCGGTTGGGATACCGCCCAGAGCGCAAGTTTGCGATTTTTGTTACTATCACACTGAAATTTATATTTTAACGCAAAAAAGAGACGAACTACCTCCCCTATGCTATCATTGGCCTCCTTGACTGCATGTTGCCTTTCCTTATTGCACTTTGTGCTAGACCTATGTGTTGCAAGGATAGCAGATCACGATGAACGAACACGCATCTCGGTTCTTGCCCATCTCCGAGCAATAATTCAGCCCCTAAAATATTACCACAAAGAACGCCTAGCGAGACATAGCGTAATCCGTTGGGTACAGGGGCAGCGTGGATCGTGTGAGAGCAGGGCTGTATTCTGGAGAAATATCGGCGCGCGTGCCTTGTCCTCCGGAACGATGCGCATGCACGCCTGCGGAGCCGACGTGAGCTGCAGACAACGCACCCTGCTTGTTCGACGCCCAGCACGCTGCTTAGTATGCCGCCTGGCGTGACCCATCTTGTGTTGTGCGGTGGCCCGCAAGGAATCATCCAGATTCGCGGCCACCGCGAGCTTCCCCTGCATGCGGTGATCGCAATTCGGGGCAGTTTTCCCCCGACCAAACTTTCCGTTCCCGCCAACGGCCTTCTCGGTAAACAAGCAATGAGGATTAAGTTAAAAAACTACGGACGTAAGCAGTCCGTCTTGTAATAAATATAAACCTAACCAAACATTCCAAGAGATAACAGAAGAACGATTATCATTGAAATTTACTTTCCTGTTCTCGCCGGTTCAGGACACAGGACACACGAAGAGCACGAGCCAAGAGAGGCGCTAAATGCGTGTTGTGCAACGCTCCGGCTAAACTTATGACGAGCGGCCTGCAGATGCCGTGGATGATGCTACGGGGTGCAACTATTAGGATTATAACACTCTAGACATTATCCTCCTATGCGACGGTTCTTTACTTGGGCTGGCGCGCAATCGTCAAAAGTTGAAATAGCTTTTCCCAGCACGCACAATGGTAAAGAAAAGAATTGGCCACGCATCTGGTCGCTTCGCTGCGAATATCATCGAAAGACGATGCCACGTAACGGCCTTTCCTGGCTCATTCGCCCACCTCTCAAGCTGTTCTCCTCCTGTCGAGGCCCACGCATCAGAGGTTTGTGGAGTTCAATTTTGCCGCGTTCGCACTGCTGCGCCGTCTTCCGGGACTGTTGGGACACTGCGCTCGAGCCGCGAGCGCGAGCCCCGGGCGCCAGCCTTATTTGGATTTCGAGGTTAAAACATTTTTTTTTCAACGCATTTTTATTATTTGGTATCATAAAAAGGGAGCCCACAACAACTTCTAATTAAACTAACTCTGCAAACACTAGTTATGTATTGGCGTCATTCCTCAAGTAAGCCCAATATTATCTTTTTTTGAACATAAGTCGACAAATATAGAGCATCTTTAATGTTTTTCCCATATCAACGTCTCACTCAAAAATTATTTTAACTTTCGCTGGGTGGCTGAATCGAGGTACAAACAAACATACAGACAGACAATTTTCGCGTTTGAGTAGCCAAAGAAAGATTATCGTCTTTAAAAGAACGCGCATATCACAAAAAGGCTAGGGTATAAGCAACGACATCATTCTCAGTGGGAAGAACGTAACCACCTTTGTCGCGCTGCCCGACTTCGGACAAAGTGTACCATGCTCCAGTCATTAGCGTGGGAGTACGACCCGCTCGGGTTCCTGGCCGCGCTCAACGTTGAGGCCAAAGTAATGTTCGAGGTGTTATGGAAATTGCGTCACCCAAGCGAGAGTCCAGCGCCTCTAACGCAGATCACGGCGTGGAATGGCTGGCGTTCCGAGCTGGAACGCCAGCTCGAATCGCGCGCGCGCGCACACACACGCACGCACGCACACACACACACGCACGCACGCACACACACACGCACATACGCACACGCACGCACACGCACACGCACACGCACACGCACACGCACATGCACACGCACAAGTACACGCACACGCACGTACACGTACACGTACACGCACGTACATGCACACGCACACGCACGCGCACACACCCACGCACACAGGCACACGCACGCACGCACACACGCACGCACACACACACGCACACACACACACACACACACACACACACACACACACACACACACACACACACACACACACACACACACACACACACACACACACACACACACACACACACACACACCTCGAGCACCTTAAAATACTCTTCCTTTCTGCACTAACATACCAGAAACTTTAATGCGCTGCAGCAGGTCGGGGATCCACATAAAACTTGCCCGACGGATGAAAGCAATCACAAGTCGCGCACCAAGATTCAAGAGAGCGAGATAGAGGCTCCTTATTGAAAAACGAAATGCAGAGAGGTTTGCCAACATGTGTACGTCGACATGCTACTCTGCAGGAAGGGCAATGTGTAAAAGATAGTAGATTAGTAAAAAGAAGGGTACTGGAGGAAAGGAGAAAAAGAAAGGGAACGGCATATATAAGGTCATTGGATATAGCGTGGACTGCCCGTACTAAGGGGGCTATAATAAAGAGTTTTAGAATAGCGTACGCAGCCGTAGGCAAAAAGATAGCGAACGCTATTTCTTCGCGTCGTTCGCACTGCGCATGCGCTGTAGGCTAAGCCAGTTCTGCGTTTAGCGGACCGAAGGCGAGCGGACGCTATTTCGGCAAAATACCGAGCGTACGCGAGGCCTACTGCGTTTCCAACATGGCGGCAAGTAGCGGGACAACCAACCACGGTTCCGTTCTCCTGTGGCCAGTAATCCGATTCCGATGGACGAAGTTCTTTGCAAGTGTGTTTTTAAATACGTCGCGTGGTTAGCACGTTGCCCTTGCGCAGCTCTGCATTGTCGTGACTCGTGACATCCCTGACTGTCCGAACGAAGCTTTGTAGCCAGGCCAGCGACCGAAGGTGTGCGTGCGTGCGTGCGTGCGTACGTGCGTGCGTGCGTGCGTGCGTGCGTGCGTGCGTGCGTGTGTGTGTGTGTGTGTGTGTGTGTGTGTGTGTGTGTGTGTGTGTGTGTGTGTGTGTGTGTGTGTGTGTGTGTGTGTGTGTGTGTGTGTGTGTGTGTGTGTGTGTGTGTGTGTGTGTGTGTGTGTGTGTGTGTGTGTGTGTGTGTGTGTGTGTGTGTGTTGTGTTTTGTGTTGTGTTGTGTTGTGTTGTGGACGCGTTCGCTTCGCAATGAAATGCGACATTGTGCTTCTGCGGGTGGACAGGGCTTCCCGTACAGGGATTATCTTTCTCGAGCTACGTACGACTCAACCTCTCATCGGGTATGTACAGTGTGCGTGGCTAAAGGCTTCTCGGTTTGCGCGCGAGAGTTAAGTGACTTGCTGTTCGGCCCCGCAAACCGCGAGAGGTAAGTGCCGATTCTACGACGGGCAGGAGGAGGCAACCGATCGCCTGTCAGTCGCGGTTCAGACTTGCAACGTGTGTCGTGACGTTGTGTTCGTTCGAAACGCATCTCTGGATTGTTTTGAAGTTGGTTAAAATGTATGCGTCAAACCCCGGCATTCCATTCGGTTCAGGGCGTACTGTGCGATTGCACGAAGGAAGTGCCACGGGTCTTCCATGCTTTCTTTATGGAACGTACTCAGGTAAGGGAATATTCATATCATGTTATGTACGTGTTGCTTTCAATTCTAACAGGAAAGCGCTTGTTGCACTTGTTTGGATAGTCGTAAAATGTTCAGGCACTCCGGCACCCCATGGCATTTCAGCCGGCGAGTCGTTTCGCAAAATATTCGACAGATGGCGCCGTAAGCATTAGCGTGTCGATATGCAAGACTGATGATACGCTCTAGTAAGTACTAAAACTCCTCTCACGGCGTTTACGTAGCGTGACGCAAAAATTTAGCGTTTAGCGTACGAAAAGGCAACAAACGCTGTACTAGAACTCTCTAATGTCTCAGCGACGCCAGTGTCTTCAAGGTTGCCAAATAATGCGTGGAGGACTTTCCGTTGAGAGGAGGGAGAATGCCGAGGTCCAAGTATCAGGCTTACCGTAATTGGTTCAGGGTGAAGACAGTCCATCTTCTGCTGTAAACGGCTCCTTGCGTGGGTGCGGGCGGAGAACTACAGGAGGACGTGTTCGACGGTTTCGGGGGAGCCGCAGTTGTCGCAGTATGGGCTTGGACTTTGGCCTATGCAATGTAAGTAGGCTTTAGTGAACGCCGCATTGTGTCGAAGTCTATGAAATAACGTTCACAGTCAGCGAGGTCGCCGTTCTGGCAGCCTGAATCTCATGTGTGGGTCAATAGAGAATAGAAAATCGTGATGATGCTCCGGAAGGGACCATAAACGGTTTCTTTCTACCAGAGCTATTGCCTTCGTTATAGTTGGGGCATCAAGAAAATCTTCCTTTTGTTTTTCATTTCTAGGCCACTGCGTGGAGCCTCCGCTGCTCTCTGATTTTCCAGTACACCACATTGTCCGGGTAGCCAGTGAAGAGTTAAGAGATGGCGAAATGGTAAACGTACTTTACTACGCGCTGGATGTGGTCGTGGATGCTGAAGCAGCTAGCACGTCGCAGGCTTTGTAGGGCGGCTTTCGAATCTGCGAAAATGGTCCACTTTGTAGGTGGCTGGTGAAGGATGTACTGGATAGCTTCTTTGATTCCATAAAGCTCAGCTAGCGTGGACGAAGTCGCTTGCTCTGGCCAGTGTGACAGTGATTTGTTAGCTGATGGTATAAAAACCCCTGAAGAACTGCAGTCAGATCTTGCCGATCCATTTGTAAAAATGTGGGTCGTTGCCGAGTAAAATCTGTGAATATGCACAAGTGTAACCTGAAGTTGCGCATTTTGGGATATGCGCTTTTTAAAAATCAATTTCAGGTATAGAATTTTTTATGGGAACAGGTGACTGAGTCCATGGCGGAAAATGTAGCGGCATGGCCTGGGGTGCTTGATTTCGAACGGAAGCATTAATTGCCCTTATGGTTTGTCACAATCTGGGAGTGTCTTGATCCCCAATACGAGCCTGGAAATGGGTTGTGGCATGCAGCCTGTTCGTCAAATGATTGCGTAGCGTCTCTTTCAGTCATAAAACATCCATGGGCAGGCAGCCAGCTTCCGCAATAGTACCCAACATGACGAACCTGAAGGAAGGCTAAGGCGCTTCCTCAGGCAGTCGTTCCTTGCCGCTTCCAGCTGTTTTCTGCTAGTCCGGGACAGTTGCTGCAGGACGGGAAGGCTGTAGCGCAAGACACCATCAACACATGCCTGGAAGAGGAGCACTGCAGAGCGACAATCACTGCCCCAGCGAGTGCTGCAAAGATATCCAATAATTTATTATACCGCTGATATTCGCGTAGGTAATCTTTTTACTCCTGGGGACCAGGAGAGGTTTCTGTCGATTATAATGCCAAGGCATCTGTGGGTTCGCACGTAATGCAGAGGCCGGACACTGAGGATTAGAGGATATCTGTCCATTGTCTTGCGGGTGAATGCCATTGCGACACTTTTTTTGGGGGGAAGATTGAGTCCTCTAGGCGCTAGATATGCAGCTACTCTTCAAAGAGCCTTCTGCAGCCTCTGCTGTGTGATCAGGCGCGTTCTCGGTGCACTCCAAACACAGATATCCGCTGAGAGTTTGACCTTGACGCCTAGGGGGAGAACGCGCTTTTGTTAATAAGCGTAAGATTAAACAGCAACGGGCTTAAGACTGCTCCTTGAGGAACTCCTCTTTTTATGGTGTTGGGCCTTCTGCTGCGCACATGAAAAATTTTCGACCTTCATGATAGTTCGAAATCCATAAATATAACCTCCCTCCTAAGCCAAGTGCAATAAGAATTGCTAGGATTGCATCGTGGTAAACAGTCAAATTCTGACTTGATGTCTAGAAACACTGCAGTCGGGATATGGCCGGAATGTAATTCTTCTAAAGGTGGATACGAGGGTAATGATATTGTTAATAGCTGATCGATTCTGCCAAAAACCGTTTATTGCAGGTGGGTAAAGCTTTTTAATTTTGACATACCAATTCATTCTTTTGAAGATAATTTTTTCCATTAATTTTCTAACGCAACTGAGTAATGCGATCGTTCGAAAAGCGTCATAGCGTGTCGGTGGTTTTCCAGGCTTCAGAATGGAAGTTGTCTTCGCTCGCTTCCACTCAGGAAGAACGGGTCCATGCATCCACGTAGCGTTATAGCACTCCAGGAGACGGAGTGTGGTGGGATAAATGCGAAATAGACTCGTAAGTAATTGTATCGTAACCACGAGAAGAGCGTTTCTTGACTTCGGGAATTGCTGCATTTAGTTCTTGTATCGGGTACAGGAGGTCTAACGCAGGCATGGCAGCTGGGTGTTAAATTAAATGATTTACGTGTGTGACCGTCCGTTCGAGTGTGGTTGCAGACAGCATCTTCAGCGGCTTCTCTCTGAGCAATGCTGCCATGCAACGACAACGCACTGAATGGGTGTAGCTAAGAGATGTTGTTGCGCATGCCCATTACCACAAGCCAGATGTGCGACAACGGCTTGCGAACATCCAATGTCGCTCAAAACTTTTGCCATCGCTGCCTGCTTAACTTCTCCAAATGGCGGCTCACATGTCTTTGCGCCCTGTGTGCTTGTTCAAGTTTTCTAAAGTATTGATGCGTCGAGCCTTGCGGTATTCGCGCCTGCAAATGGCTCGTAGTGTCTCGTAATCCTCGTCACTTTTGATGAGGAGTGCTGGAGACTATGGACCATTAGCTTTTTGTTGTAATCCAACACGAGTGTCACTGAGCTTTAAAAAAGGCCCGCCCTAACTAAGCTCAGTCACCGCCGAACATCTACATCATTTCGTGTGTTCATTTGACAAATTGATGCGGCAGCACTTTCATACCCTTGTCATAACACTCACACATTCACAGCGTCAATCTTGCTTCGTTCAGCTAGGGATTGGAATCAACGTCCAGATATCACTATTAGTACGTGGCCTATTGAAGCACTTAAAACTTCTTTAACAACCTATTATAATCCCCGATAACTCTGTAATACAATGTGTCTATCGCCCACTCACGGATTACTGTCGATTATATGGAAGTATTTCATTTCGTGCTTAAAAAAAGACCACATCTGCCACTTATGGCACAACTGCTCTTGATTTGTTGCTTCGGCGCTTAGTGACGTTTAACTTTACTGTCCTTGATTTGCATCTAAAATTATTTGCTCCTCTGTATTGGAATCAAGGGAGCCGGCGTGCGACCTTTGGGGTGATATATGGAATTCACTGAGCGAGGCTGGCGGTGCAGATCTTCCACTTGTCGTGCTAAAGGCCCTTCCTCCGCACCTCTCCTATCCATTTATCGGCACACTTAAATACAGCGTAACGTATAATAATTAATGCAAATAAAAAACAGTCGTTACGTCACTAAGTGATGAAACAATAAAGCGAAAGCTCTATGTGGCAGATATGGTATTTGAAGCACGAAGTTAAACGTTTCTACTAGGTTTTGATTCGCCTATCTTATAATACTTGCAGCCGCTACTTTCTTGACCGCTTGTGTTTTAGCCTGTTTACGTTGTTGTCTACTTTCTTACTTCTTTAGTGGAATCCTTTGACGCAAGAACATCGCCATTCTTTCTCCAACTTTCATCTTCTTCCTTTCTTAAAGGAGTCATTTAAATAAATAAATAAATAAATAAATAAATAAATAAATAAATAAATAAATAAATAAATAAATAAATAAATAAATAAATAAATAAATAAATAAATCCCACATATCACGCAGTTTTTGAGGGCCGCTGATTTAATCTGAGGCAGGCGGGTCGCAGAAAAAATGAACACATAAATCCGCTCACAAATGAAAATACTAATAATGTGAGCTCTGCCACGCCTGATACCTAGGCTTAGAAGCAACTGTTCACATTGTCTAGATCCCCCCCAAAAAACAGTGCCTGAAAACTGACGAGAACATTTCTTTCTGAGCCCTACATATTATTTGAATTGCGCATTCCGTACCATATCACAGTGACAAAAAACAGCGCAGGTCAACACACAACTCCTAGCAATATACGCGTTTTGGAAGCTTGTTTATAACCTACACACAGCTCCAAAGTGTCTCACGCCGTGTTTCGTGATATTACGCACATGCGACGTAAGGCTTAGCTTATTATCAAGAACGGCTTGATAATAAGCTAGGTAACTGGTTTCCCCGCTGTGGGGCGAAAAATACTTCAGTTGTGCGAAGATACGCAAGCCAATCGCTTTAACAAGTGTACGTCATGACTTTAGTTTGCACTCAATTTAACATACGGTCATCGTTCCCTCACTGCACTCCTAGTTCAGCTACGCACGCAATTACCGCTTTCACCGCGTCGTACTTATCGCAGAGGCCAACGAAGATTTGCATTATAGGACCTGAGATGCAGCCGTATTTTGGAAATAACACCAACACAACATACTGTAAGTTGCCCAGAACTCGCATTGAGATGGCCCCAGTTCTGTCAGCGACGCAATGGCCGGTGTCCACCGCCGGCAGTTACACATACCACTTTCTCCGTAAAGGCACACTATATGCATAAGGGTGGTGGCGCTTAGTTCCACGCGGCCCGCTATTTGTACTGCCCGAGCGGGCACTCGGAGTGGCGGCAAATTAGTGGCTCAAGTGCCGCGAGCCGTAAACGCGACCGAGCCTGTCGCAAGCCCGACAGCAGCCAGCCTTGCTTACCGAACGCCCTCACCATCGTCTCCCGCTATTCCACTTGTGGTCCCACTCGCCCTTTGGCCCACATCTCCACCACTGGACATAAACAACGGCGCTGGCAAGCTAAGACGAGGGTAATAACCTTTGTGTGCCTGCCCGACCAAGCTATGCAAGAAATACGAGGAGCACTGCGGCCATCCCACCTCTAGGCACGCAAACTGTGCCTTACAAAGCGGATATCCCCGGCCAGGGACGAGTGCTATTTAGCCAGCCGAGGTCTACGTCGCTTCTGAGGGGCGCATTTTCCTTTCTTTTTTATTGTTTTGTCGTTGTTTCGCGTGCTTCGCTTCTGCAATAAGCAAGCGTCATTTGTTCGTGTAACTCAGGAGCCACTACTTTTCTTTTTTTTCTTTTGTCAAAAGGCGAGAGTAAGTTCGGTTACGTAACCAAAGGGTTGTTCTTTGGTTTAAATATCGGAAGCACTGCTGGACTACATATCAAGGATTTATTGCGTGCATTTGAGCTCGCGTCGGCGCCACCATCGGTGGGCTTCTGCAAGGGACAAGGGCTTGTGCTTTGATGGCGTCGCGGGACTTCTGCCATCGTCGTCTATGAAACTACTCAATGGGGATTGGGATCGCCTGTCATCCCACTTGACACCATACACGACTATGAGACCCATGATAGCGATCATAATCATTATGCCACTCCGAACAAGCGAGAGAACTGGTATTGTGATTAGGCTAGTGATTCCAATATTCGGTAAAGTGACGCATGGATCTGTACACGGCTCCTAACCAGAGCAGAGCGCATTTCATGTCGCTTGTTCCCTTTTGTAGATTCACAGGAGTGGGAAATTCCAATTACAAAAAGAAATATTTCGCACCCGCTGCATACTTTCCACACCACAAACTGCTTCCTAGCGAACTACAGTCTCTTATAGCACCCACTTTTCGTCTCCTTTCCAATATTTTTCGAGGGGAAACACATCTAAGCTACAATTTCTTTTTTAGCTCCACGTCACCGTACCTCGTATCAAACGGGTCGTTAATCCTTGACAAACACCATTTTTATAGCTCCCACTCATTGCGTAGTGGTTTTGCTTTAAGGTACGCAATGGTGCCGCAGTGGCGTGAGGAGGATTTCATTTCGCAAGGGTCCTGGAACTCCACCCCCCTTCCCAGGAGAAAAAAAAGATGAATGCAAAAAATAAGGAAACGCATAAAAGTAAAAATGAAAGATAAAAGATAAACCATAAATAAACATGAAGTCAATTAAAAATAGTAAAAATAAAAGAGAAAAGATAAATCATAAATAAAAATAAAACTGAAGCAATTCAAAATTTAATCTGCACGCTTCGCCAAAAATGCAAACCCCTGATTAATAAACAGCCGAAAATGCATTGGGTGTCCTCTACTTCACCTTACATTACATTACGTTAGTTTTTTTAAGACAATAGCCTTTCTTGAGCTACTTAAACCCGAAAATTTTGGTCTGTCTGTCTGTCTGTCTGTCTGTCTGTCTGTCTGTCTGTCTGTCTGCCCGTCCGTCCGCCCTCGATTCAGTCATCCGGACGAAAGTTAAAATAATTCTGAAAGAAGATCATATCGGCGAAACCTTTCCAAATCACTAAATAACGTGCCATCATCCATACTCGCCAACATTGGGGAGCAAAAGAAACCATAAGGCATATTTGATGCAAAGCATCATCACGTAACTTGTACTAGCAGTGTTCTTTTAATTGAAAATAGATGTGTGATTGATTTTTGCGACACAAATAAAAATACGCGTTGAAAACAATATTTTGATCACAAAATACAAAAAGAGCTCGCGCCCGAGCCTAGACCTCGTGGCGTCATTCCAAATTATGATGATGATTATGGTTGTGATGATGCTGATGGTGGTGGTGCCCGTGGCAGTGATGGTGGTGGTGTCTATTGGCGCAAGGGCTACTATGCCAAACAGTGCATTCCAATGTAACGAAAGTTTCCAATAGATTGCGCAGGAGCAGTGGAACGCGGGAAATTTGAATCGACCTAAGCCAACCTCCACCGTGTTAAAGGAAAGTTTTCTAAGCCTCACTGAGGGCGACGTTGCCCCAAAACGCACTGGAGGAAAGCCAACTTTTTCCTGGTTTAAACGCAAAGATGGTTGAACCATGAATTAAGTTCAAAGTGAAAGTCCAAAATCCAAGTCGTTCTGCAGGGAAAACGGGCTGCAGGAAAGCCAACTTGCGCAATGGGCTTCTTCAAAGACGCGTCATGAAAAAAACACGCCCCGTTGTGGGAATCCAAACTGGGTCTCTCGCGTTATGTAGCCGACGTCTACCCGACTGCGCTATTCCGAAACGGTCGAAGCAGTTTGGATTTTGGACTTTGACTTTGACTCGGGATTTATGGGAGAAGGCTTCGCGTTTTAACTATCTTTTTCTTAAGAAAGAGGCTTTGCTTTTTCTTTTCTCGAGTCGATGACATAGAGCTGGTGGAAGTTTACGACGTTGAGGATGATTTTGCATCCACCACTAACTGCGAAGAAGACGACGACCTCCTCGACGCAATGACGACGATTACTAGCACCACAGTTATGCAAATAAACAATGATACTGAAACTTAACTATATGTCCGGCAATATGCACCTACAACAGCTTCACCATTCAAGTCTTGCGCGTGAGTGCAAGCTTCCCTGAATTTTTTCTCCAGCTCCCTCAATCGAGCACACCGCGTCATCCCGCCGACGGGCATATCTAGCCGCACTGAAAATCCCTATGAAACTGCCTGCCCACTTACTGGCACTGCCACGTTTGCTGCCTCATTTTGCCCTCGTACAACAGTGGACTGGAATGGCCTTCCCTGTAATCCTCCATCACGTGTCCACCATCCTTTGCAGAGAACGTCCCAGCGCACTTTTCCGTTTGAAGACCTGTACTTGGTAACTTTTATTTGTTACTCCTTATCTAATACCTCCTACATGGGGGTCTGTACGGTAATAAAGCTAAGTTAGTGGTATAATCCAGTTAGAGAAAGAATATAGTTGCCAACGGTGCTGCCTATACCACTTAAAATTGATTTAATTTTGCGAGCATGAATTGAGAAGTCGATTTTGGTGTGCTGTAAAAAGGTAAGCGAATAAGAAGCCTGGAAATAGAGAAGAGGACATTACCACACGAAACAAAGCTTGTAGAGAAGTAACAGTATTCAAGGCTAAAATCGCTCAAGAAACACTTGGCCAAAGTGGAGCACGGTATTGCAGATATGCTGGGAGTATGTTAGAACACCTAATCTTATTTGACATCTGGAGGAGGGCTGTACACGTAAACGTTCTTAGTTCCTCACCAGCATCAAATAAACTCAATCGCGGCGTGAAACTGAAACTTCTAGCTCGTAATTCAAAGGAGAGCTCCTGACGTGCCACTGCAGGGCAAACAATACAGGTAAATAAATGGCAATATGAATAAAACCCCATATTTACACGGTCATGTCAGCTCCGAGACACACAGTTGGCGAAATATTGCACGTATGACGATTGCACTCCGTTATACAACACCGCATATATTTTATCCGGGTTGCAGCCGGCGGGGCAAGCCCATCGATTTCAGTCTTTATATTTGATGTGGGCCTTTTTGAACCAGCCATGTAGCCGCGCTGGCTAGTCGAAAGTACAAATTCAGCCCACAGATATAAGGAACTTATGGAGGTCTTGTATTCCCCAGGGCGCGTGTGTGGGCGGCCCGTAACAGGCGAAAAAGTCTCGCCGAGTATCTTTCTAACAGAATGGTTTGTTGTATATTTAATTAGTGAGCACCGTGGCAACCCACCCTCATATAAATCACCTTGTTTTTGTACACATCATCATCATCAACAGCCTGCTAAGGCCCACTGCAGGGCGAAGACCACTCCCATTAACTTCCAGCAGCTCCTGTCCCGCGTCACTCGAGTCCACTGTTGGCTACCGAATTTCCGTAATTCATCCCTCCATCGGGTTAATGGCTGTCCTATTTTTTAGAATCTAGACCCACCCCTTGGTGCCCACTCTGTTACCCTAATAGACCCTATGCGAAATTGCTTGGTGATCTAGCAACACTGATGTAAACGAGACCGTCGGCCATATTGGTACGGGCGCCGATCGGGAAGTCTCGTATTGTTTACTGTGGAAGAGCAGGTGACGGTAACGCGGTATGGCTCAAACTGGACGGCGTTTTCCGGCTCCCGACCGCGGATTGTGGACGAAGGACTTCTCTGCGCTGCCGACTGTGTCCGAAGACTCGTACTACTCGGGGTGCCGTGCCAAAGACCCATCCGAGCGGCAGCGGAGCAGGGCATGCCGCCTAGCCACCGAGGCGCATTGCTCGCCTTCATCGGTGCGGACAAACATGTGCGACTCGCAGTAAGTAAATCCTTCTTTGTTTTTTACTTGACGCGAGTTAACCGGTATGAGCATTTGTATGGCACTTTGTTCACCGTTGTTTACCATGCAAATGCGCAGCGGCGACCCTGTTGCAGTAACTCTGAAAGAGGAAAGCGACAATCGCGAGACCATACCGCTAGTGGGTGGATTAGGTATTTTCAAATGCTGTACATCGAATTTACGGGATGATTTTTGGCGAAGATGTTAACGGAAAGGTTGCGGCCGTTTTCCGTGACGGTCGTCCGCCCGCGCGTTTGCCGCAAAGCAATCGTGCTTTGCGGCGAAGTCAACTACAAAAGCGCACATATGCCTTGAATTTTCTTTTTTTGTGTGTTTTCATTATTTATTGCGCATGTTCTGCGCAAAAATCTGTTTGTGTGTCTTTCTTCTCCTTTTTTGGCGGTGGGTGGTTGTGTTTGTTTTAAAGCGCATGTTTTTGGTGTGCACGAATAGATAATACAGTAAAACCTCGTTAGCTCGAACTCACTGAACTAGAAGATTTTTTTTAATTCGATGGGTCATCGTTATAGCCCGAATGTTTACCTGTTTATCTCGAAAGATTCTGGAAGTGAGTTCCAGATAATCATATTATTGCTTGCTTAAGTTATGACGAACACGATTATGCGGGTACTGGTATCATTACCCACGCTGAGGTTTTTAAATGTTAAACTTCCTTCTCTTGAAAAATGCATTAACAAAGCATGCAGAGATACTTGCACGCTCGAACTTGACAAACAATTTTGACATCATTGCTGTTTCAGGTGTAGATTATTGCCCTTGCAACAATGTTAAGGAAGACACAAAATCTGGTCATTTTGAGTCTGTTCCTTGCGGCCACTTCTTTCTGCTCTTTACCATAAACTGTAGCGGACTAGTCCTGTTCTTCACTGAGTGGTATTTACTTATACTCTCTCTGTTCTTGCAGGTTGGGCCTCATCCATGTGCTCAGCAGCTGCTTTCGCTCCCAGAAGAAAAGTGGCCGGCCCTAAGTTGTGTGCCTCACCTTTGAGACGGACAGTGGGGCGATTGGGGAGGTAGCGTGCGATTGCCCGGCGGGTTGCAGTGTAGCATGGAGTCACATCCTGGCTGCTGTGCACCTACTCGCCCTCTTGCTAGCCGAAGGTTTTAAGAGGCGCCACCAAAGCTTGCGTGCACTGAGCTGCCACAACAGTGGGGACGTCCGAGACAGCAGGGCATCAAGCCAGCGAGTGTTCAAAACATTGACTGGAGAAGCCCGCGATAAAATGGCCCCTCCCTTCCCTCGCCAATGCGTCTGTTCGATGCACGTCGAGTACAGGAAGTGCCGTGCAGGCGCTTGGGAGAAAACTTGGTAGCCTTGGGAATGAGTTTTTTGCCCCAGTTGTGCTGGCCTCCCGCTCCTCCTCCTCCTCCCCCCCCCCCCCCCCCCCCGCCAGTGACAGAAACAAGGACTGGCATGGCACCTGAAGGGTCACCTATGAGCTACCAGCAAGCATTCAGGAGCACGCAGCAGAGGCTGGGCAACGTCGCATTTACTAGACCGCGACATGCAGGGGTGCGCGAATGCTTCTTTTTGTTCCATTTATATCCACAGTTTGCTATACTGCACGCGCTATAAATCAGCGAAGTAGTTTAATTTACTGGGATTTTCACTGTGGATACAAAAAACGCAAAAGCTCTCAAGCTGATGCGCGGCAGCCTGATGCAACTGTGGCCGTTTTCTTTTTGAATAAAACTTGAAAATTGTCTCAGCTACCTAGATCAATGGACACTATCATTACGTCGGAGGCATGCATGCAGCGAGTGACAAACTAGAGGAGTGAGTGTGTATTTTAGTCGCAAAATATTCGACAGTAAATACATCGTTGCTGGAATGACAATGGGCACCAAGTTAACTTGACGTAACAACAAACCTTTCAGCCCGAAAAATCGGGAACCAAGTGCAAAAGCTCGAATTTTCCACCGTTAGATCATCATAAAACAGCGTTCGCCACTTCTGCAACGACACACGGCTAAAT
The DNA here is from genome assembly GCF_048455015.1 of Haemaphysalis longicornis. Classification (NCBI taxonomy): domain Eukaryota; kingdom Metazoa; phylum Arthropoda; class Arachnida; order Ixodida; family Ixodidae; genus Haemaphysalis; species Haemaphysalis longicornis. Next base: position 416,806,976 of record NW_027526203.1, on the reverse strand, counting down.
GCAACGTAAAGAAACCAACAACACACTCCCATACCGTGCGCGCCCGCCACAGAGGAAATTTTCGACGGCGTAGTGCGGCAAGAAAAGTTTGTTTACAGCCCTAGGTAAGATAAAGGCTCGTGTAGGGGCTAAGCGGTACCATTTAACAATGAAATGAAGCGGGCGCAGAGCCACAGGGACGAGTAAAGAAACAGCCTAATTTTGGCAACGTGTGGTACTGTTTTCCCGGTCGAGCGCCGCTGTCAGTCGCGTGAATAGGCGGCGCACGCTCAGGCTTCATTTAGAATACAAAGGCTGGACAAGAGAACTCCAACGCAGCTGTATTTTTCATACGGACAGCGACTACGGAACCCCGTGCTTAGCGAACCAACGACAAATATTCGCTCCAAGCGCACCGCGCCCAGCGTGTCACAAAGGTTGCTCGCGCCGGCACAGTTCGCGTCACAAAGTTCGTTCAAAAGCGTGGAACTTCACGTACCTTTTCTCCATTTGAACCGGTAATTCTGCATTGCGTGCTCTGCGGCACGAAGCAATGCTCCGGCATTGTAGTCCATCACCAAGAGCGGTCCATGCCCGGCGCCTTCTATGTTTCGCTAATTGGTTTCGGTTTCAAACGACCGTACCAAAATGGCGGACCTAGTTACCGGAGTCGACGTGAGATGGCGGGGCGCATTTTGCATAGGGTCTATTGTCCACCGGTTTTCGGTTCGTCTCACTGCGTGGCCAGCCCAAGTCCATTTCTTTTTCTTTACTGGAACCATGATATCATCGACTCGAGTTTGTTCCCTGATTCATGAGGCTGATTTCCTGTCCCTAAGTGTTTGTTACTCCATGGCCCGTTGAGCCGACCTAAGTTTGCTGACCAGTGGATTAGTTAGGCGCCAAGTTTCAGCTCCGTATGTCATCACTGGCAGTATGCATGCACTGGTTGTATGCTTTTCTTTTGGGTGAGATAGGTGGCTTACATTTCATTATTTGAGAGTGCCTGTCTAGTGATCCCCAGCCAATACCTATTCTGCGCCGGATTTCTCTTTCGGGGTTGGGGTCAGCACTAACCATCTGTCCGAGGTAGTTATTTTCTTGTACTTCTTCTAGTGCTCTGTCTCCTAAACTGAAGAGGGCGCTTGCGGCATGCTTATTCTGCATTACTTTATATTTATTTATATTCATTTTTAGCCCCACGGCCATGCCTTCTGATTGTTGTTCCTCAAGCATTTTTTGCGGGTGTTCTGCAGTCTCACTCAGCAATACTACGTCGCCTGCAAACCTAGAACGTCTCAGGTATTCTACGATTATCCTTAATCCTGTGTTTTCTCAGTCAAGTTTCCTGAATACCCCCTCCAGACATGCTGTGAACAGATTTGGGGAGATGGTGTCTCCCTGTCTTACTCCCTTTTTGATTGGGAAGTTATCTCTTTGCTTGTGAGGTGCTATCCTGACCGTACATTCATTTTATATGTCGTCTAGAAGCTTTATGTAGGTCTCTTCTATTCGTTTTCCCTTTAATGCTTTTGGCACGGCTGCAGTTTGTGCTGAGTCAAACGCTTTCTCATAGTCTGTAAATGCCATGTAAAGGGGTTCAGTGTATCCTGCGAATTTCTCTATAACTTGATTGGCGACATGGATGTGATCCATGGTTGAGTACCCCTTCCTAAACCCAGCCTGCTCTCTGGGTTGTTGGGAATCCAGGCTGTCACCTACTCCGCTAAGCATAACTTTGGTAAGCAGCTTGTAAACAATTGAGGGTAGGCTGATGGATCTGTCATTCTTAATGTGCTTGGTATCTCACGTTTTATAAATCAGAATAATTTTGGCGTTCTTCCAGGCTATGGGCTCGTTTTGATTACTTAAGCATTCCGAAAATAGTGCAGCAAGCTTTTCTAGTGCTATATCTCTTCCCACCTTCAAAACATCCACAGTTATGCCGTTGTGACATGCAGATTTCTCTCTTTTCGTGTCCTTGATAGCCTCTCCTACTTTCTCTTTAGTAACTAGTGCACGGAAAATGTATATTTGCACAATTGCCTATAAAGCTTGCTGTGTACCCACGAGACCATTATTTTCAGCGAACACAGTCCCATGCTTCAGATACAAAGCCGAACTCTTCCTTAGCTGAACAGATATGACCCACTGTTAACTCCTCATTAAACTGTTATTATGGAACATAACTAGAAGTATACCCGAAGACACGTCATCCAGAAACACGGAAAACAGAAATGTTCATACCCCCAACTATTCAAATTTTGTTCCAGCCGAATCGATGCCTTGTTAGTGAATGTTTGTTGCTGAACCTCTTGAGTAAATTCTATGCCTCACTGTGTATGCCATTCATAATTTCTGTATGCGCACTGTTAGTAGCGTTGCCCAGCTTATATCTTCTGCATGTTTCTCGTTGTGGGCACCAGGTCGACTTCTTTCCTTTGATTCGAGGCGAAACCTTCTAAACTTAAGTTTGTTCCGTAATCCACATAGCTTAAGTTCAGCCCTTCCCCGGGGGGTAATGCACCTGATCCCAACTTCCAGGTTTTTCTGAGCTCATGAGATTTTCTTTCGGGGGGCTTCCCTTGTAAGACCCCATGCTTTTGGCGCGCAAGTGAGCAGCGATACTATAAAATGATTGGCACATTTTTCTTCTTAGTGGCCGAGGTAAGCCGTTGCTTGTTAGATGCCAGTGCGCCCAAAATGGGCCCACTTCTCTGACAGTCCTCCCCTGACTTTTTTCTGATGGTTGTTATTTCTTCTGGCCATCCACCCTAACTGGTTACACAGCTTCATTGCTCTTTTTCGTACGCGTCTGGCACGCAACCTTTAGAAACCATCAGCAACGAGTTGCGACCAGCCAGCTTTGAAGCATTTGTTTGCTGTCCTCTGAGCATTCTAAAGTTCTGCATGGCATGGATTAAACATTTTGCGCCGGCTACGGATAAGAAAGTTCACCACAGGCTTTTGGGACACTCAGGGAAAAGCACAAGCGAAGGGCACACGATCCCGAGGGAAAGTTGAGGACCTGTTAAAGCCTACGAGACATAAAAGAGAAAGCAAAAAAAAAACTCCTTTGACAAAACGCTCTTTTAGTTTAGGCTGCTTGAAAACCCTTCAAGATTTAGGCGACGCTGACTGAAATTTCATTCGCTCTTCATTTACGGCCGCCAACCTCAGGGAGAAAAATAAAAGTCCGCCATCGCTGTGACCTCGCGGTTCGGGTGCGATCAAAAAAAAAAAAAAAAGTCATCAAGCCTTGCAACAGGGGAGAAAACAAGCGAATGTTCCAAAGGAAACCATATTCGGTAAAGAAAAAGCCAGGCCAGGCGGAGCATTGTGTTTCTCCATAAACGCACCTGCACATTCGACCCTATAAGAGCAGTAGCCTATAGATACCCTTACCCGTACCGTACTTTCTACGTTGCGTGGAAACAAATTAACTCGCTGCAACGAGCATGAGCGGTGTCTTGCACATGCAGTGCAACGAAACAGAATTCGTATTTGTTTCTCTTTTCGTATTCTTAGCTAAATAAAGCGCTTAATCACGCACAGTGTCTTGCGCAGCTTTTTAAAAATGTACAGGCGCTTATTGTTTGTCAACCTTAAGCTTCGCGGCAGCTGCCATTTTATAGCTAAAGGCTCTTGCTTGAAAAAGAATTCGGGGTCATTTTGCCACAGTTTTCCATTAAACAGCGCATTTAAGCACATTTCTAAACGCGCTATACCACATTATTGTTTTCTCTTATGGTCGTACGTAGCTAATAACCTCATTCAGAGGCCTCCAGGTGATAACATATTATGCTGAACCTAAGAACATATGCTGGACATATGCTGGACATATTCTGCTGGACCATGGTAGTACCTAAGTCGCTAAAACTTTGTGCAGCGACCGCGCTTACGGGAAGCAAGAAAATGCCATCCCCGTGTATTCGAGATTTAGGCACATGGTAAAGATGCCAGTTTGCCTACATGTATACGCAACCCTCCACTACGTCGAGTCTCGTAGTACAGGTGTATTTTCATCGCGTCACAATTTTCAGAATCAGCAAAATGTGTATCATGCCCGCGGCCACGCTGAAGTTCTTTACACTCGAGTACATATTCAGCACTTACAATGGCTACACACACGTTTATGTGGATGGCTCGGTTCTCCCTGGGCTGACGGGCTTGTCAAGCTGGTTCTATGCAACTTTTATCGACAGCCTTGCGATGTACTAACGATAAAATGAAATAAAGATACCTCACCTCACCTCACCTCCCAGTCTCATCCGCCATCGGCGTGTAGATCCCGTCAGCTCAGTGCACCATCGAGAGAAAACTAAACCACAAACATGCTCAACCACTACCGAGCCGGCAGCTTTGCGGGCTGCACTTCATTGCATCAGCGGACATCACGCCCAGCAATGGGTAGTATTCCTCAACGCGCGTAGCGCCTTATAAGCCCTCCGAAAGTTTTCCAACAACGGCAGTCAGCTTGTATGCGAAATTTCTGATGTTCACACAATGGCAGTGCGCGCAGGTCATGCCATCATTTTTCAGTGGCTGCCTGGTGACTCGGGCATACAAGGCAACATTAGATCCGACGCAGCCGCCAGTGCAGGCCACTTGCCGCGCAACACGACCCAGCTTAATTTTTTCCGAGAGGACAGTAGCGCCCTTATCCTCGAAGTGGATAAGGGCGCTCCTCTCCTCTCCGAAGCTCCTCTCCTCTCCGGGACTGTGCAACGAGTGGCAACGCCTGCGGCTCCACGCATGATAATGCGAAGCAGCTTAGGGTTAGAGGCGCGACGGTAGCCGCTGCATACTCCGCTGGGGGCGCCACTGTAGCTCCGTGGTATAAATGACGCGTGCGCGCACTCCGCTCCCCTCATTCTCCTCCCGCAACGCCGCAATCGAACTGAAAACTAATGGGAACTCGACTCGACCCCATGGCTGTTTCGCATACTACTCAGGGTTCCCCAACGGGAAGATGGTGAAATTCTTTTTCTCCTTCATGCGTTCAGGCTGCTCCGCGAGAATCTTAAGTTTATGTGGTCCATACATATTGGTGCGCGGCCTGAGTTCGTGTCCACAAAGTGCGCACCCGGCTGGCGTACGCAAAAAGTGCCCATGAAACAGCCAAACCTCGGTGCGCCATTGTCTGCAACAAGTTATATTACCGCGCGGGCACCAAGAACACAAAGAAACGCTCAGTGCAGGCTCAGTTCTCCTTATTGGCTGCGTCACGTTCTATAGTGCGTGCATAAAAAAATCACGAAGAAAGGAAAGCGCGTGCATCTAATTCCTACCACCTTGGGGCTACAGATTCGCTGTTGAAAGGACGGAAATGAACTGCACTCTGCATGGATGCAACTTCCCATCGCTGCGTAAAGCCATTTCAAGGCGATAGCCGTAGCAGTTGTCATTTGGAGCGCTAGAAATGCCAATGGACTTGCATACGCACGAAGTAGGTAGAAATCGCCCCCTGCCGGTGTCGATTTCTCTTTCAGGCTGATGACCAACGAAGTTAAAGAATTCATTCATTGTAGGGTTTAACGCACCGATGCAATGCAGGCGATGAGGCGCGCCGTAATGGAGGGCTCCGGATTAATTTTGACCACCTGGGGATTTTTAACGTGTGCCGAAATCTCATGTGTCGCTGTCATGTCGTGTCATGTATCATGTGTCATGTGTCGCTGTTGTTTGTGAGGTTAACAAATTCCACCCATACCTCTACGACCGACACTTTACAGTAGTGACAGACCACCGTGCTCTTTGCTGGTTGCAGTCAGATAAAAATCTATCTGCACGCCTCGGGCGCTGGATTATTCGACTACAAGAATACGACTTCACGGTAATATAAAAGTCCCGAAAAAAAGCACCTTCACCCAGATTCCCTCTCACGATGCCCGCTGTAGTCATCTGGCGCTCATCCTTCGACTACCTCGCCTGGCACTGCACTTACCATCGCTCTTGTCAACGTCTTACCACTTACCCCTTACCACTCGCGGCACTTAGCATAGCCCATGACAACGTCTGTGACATGGCAACCCTTCAACAATCAGATACCTACTGCCTAAGAATAATTGACCATCTTACCGGCTACAAAGTCCCGCCAACAGACGACATGCACCGTCGTCAACTTCAACAATTTCGGTTTTTCGACACAGTACTTTACCATTCCAATCAGCACCCCTCAGGCTTCAGGCGGGTTCACTGTTGCGCCGCGCCCACTCAGCATAAAGATACTATAGGCCCTGCACCATGATGCAACGGCTGCACATTTAGGCTTTCGTAAGACACGATCGCGTCCGCAGCCTCCTTTTTTGGCCTGGTCTTGCCCCCTGTGTCGCGCGCTACATTGCATCGTGCGTCTCTTGCCAGAATCGCAAATTCCCGACGTGCACGCCTGCACGACTCCCACAGTCGCTTCCTTGCCATTGAAAAAAAAAAGCTCTCCGGGTGGGAACCGAACCTACGACCTCCAGAATACGCGCCCGGTGCGATGACCACTGACCACTACGCTACCGACGGGGCTGTCCTCCCCTCCACTTTATTGGGTATATCTTAAGGCAATTTCTTCCTCTGCTTTGGGGTGGCTTCCAGCGCTACTCCGGCTACTCGGGGTGAAGGGGACCTTCTTTTTAACTCCCGGGCCTGAATCGAGCGTCTACGACATGTCGGGAGTGGTCGACCAGCCTTGAACCATCTTAAGCAACCCGAGGGTCTCTGCCAGAGCAGAGACCCTCTTAATTAAGCAACCCGAGGGTCTCTGCCAGAGCAGAGACCCTCGCTATGCATATAGCGAATGGGGCATGTCGAATGAAAACAGAAATGAGGGCAGTCAGTCAACAAAGCCAAGGAAAGCAAAGGGGAAAATGTGGTAAACCCTTTTATTCTTCCTGAAACAGATATATTTTTCGAAAGAAAGAAAGTGGAGAAAAAATTCCCCCCGGGTGGCCATTTCTCCCCTTTCTTTAACCCTTTGAGGGTCGAATTGTTTCGCCAAATGTGACCCCCCAGGGTCGATTTTTTTATTGCTGATTTAAATTCTTCGGATGAATATATTTTGAGAAAAAAATATAGTAATATTTTAGGGTGAACATAAAGTGACAAGAAATCGTTTATGTTGTTACATATATGTGGTTCATTCATGAGTAACACAAGAAAAATTCCAAATAAAATTACGCCCATCTTCCCGCGAGGGAACCCTGATGTGATGCGACGCATCGGGGGGTTCAATTGGTCGTAACGTTGCCTTGAGCGTTTGCGCTGACGCTTTTATAGGATTGTGTCAGCCCACTCGCTGAAGGGACCGTCACTTCCGTCACGCCTTCATCGCAAGAATCAAGTCAAGCACGGAGTCGTCAAGCAAAGTCACGCGGAGTCGAACGAGAGCGAGCGCTGACTGAACCGCTGCAGCGCGCTACCCGCTTTATATTCACAGCACCTGAAGGAGAGGAAACAGCAGAGGAGAGTCGCGCATGCGCGCACTTGCGCACCGGAGCAGACGCTGGCGGAGCGAAGCGCGCGCGCAGCTGTTGTTGTTATGCTAATGCGACGGAGTGAGAGTGTTGCACACAGCTGTCGGAGAGAAGAACGGGGGAGAGATGCACATGCGCAGGTGGTGTGCGTCGCGCATGCGCGCACTTGCGCGCGCCGGAGCAGTTGTTAATGCAGCGTTACGCAGCGAAGCGCTCCCAAACAAGCGCCAGCTGTGGTATGGTAATGAGCCGGAGTGAGAGTGTTGCACACAGCTGTGGGAGAGAAGAACGGAGGAGGGATGCGAATGGACGCCGCGACAACGACGCAGGAGGGACATGCCTCAGAGCAAGAGATGCGTCGCATCTAAAAACGAGAGTAACAAGCCGGCACCTTTTGAGTGAATCAAAATCAGATAGACATAAATTTCGCGGGCGCAAAAAGCGGGAAGCGCCCGGAGGACGATACCGAAACCAGCCGCAGCGCGCGCGGCCGGATGCGGGAGCGATAGACGGTGCACCACCCATAAAATACAAAAAAGGAGAAAAGAGCGTCATCAGTTTCGCAGGTGACCTTGGTCTGTGGCAGACGCAAGAAGCGAGAGCCGCCCGAGCGCCAGGTGGGCGATACCCAGCGCACCCCCTCATTAGCGGATGCGCAAACGGTAGCTGGCGCGCCGCTGAAGTAAATCATAAAAAAATAAAAACAAGAGCCATCGGCGCAAGAAACAAATATGTCGTATTTCCGAAGTGTCGCGGCACATGTCAAGCAAGACACGTTGGCGAAAAAGGCGCGCTTTTTAAATATACAAGCAATGCCGTACATGTACGTCATTGACAATTTTGAAAGTGTTTGCCGATGCCGTACGTGTACGGCCGTGACCCTGAAAGGGTTAAAAATATATATCTGTACGCACAACTCTGCCCGCAGTTTTTCGGCGAAGTACGTGGCATACTGATGAATACGCTTCGTCTGCTCTCAGACCTCTGGGCGCGGCAGGGGCCACTCCAAAGGGCTCCAAAACTGCAGCTAAGTAAGCCGCGTTAACTATTGTAGTGCGGAAACCTTGACGCGTAAAGCTGTATCACGTCACTCATCAATCCGGTCTAAAAGAAAGCCTGTACAAGAAGGGCCCAGTGTCAATCGCAACGTTCGCATTACTTAACTTACAATGCGGTAGGTGAATTGCTGCTGGATACAAGACGCGATGCTGGACAGCCGTGAACAACCTTTCAGGCTTCCTAAAAGAGCGGATTTTTTAAAATAGATAATTCACACATATGAAAAGAGGGGAGAGGGTGGACTTTAGAGAACAGCAGGCCTCGAAACAGAGAGAGTACCGCGCGTGAAAGTGGCGCGGCATCGAAACTGCTCAGCGTGGGAACAGCACGAAACAGCACACCGTCAAAAGGACGAAACGTCATAACAGCACCGTGACAAAGCAGCTCGACGACAGAACACCAAATCGTAACAGCGGAGTAATGCAAGTGCGCGGCGAGTTGCTGCGGCTTTTTTAGATGCAGAGCATCTGATTCACTCGCCTTGGCCCTCCGCCGTCGTCATCGTCGTTGTCGTCGGCGTTGTCCACCCCTCCCCCATTATCCTCGCCGCGCCAGCTGCGCTCTCCGCCGCTCACCCCCTCTACTCTACGATAGCGAACACTCTCTCGCGAGGGGCATTGGATTGGATTCGATTGGATTCGATTGGATTGGCTTGGCTTGGATTGAATTGGATTTGTATTGGATTGGATTAAAGTGGATTGTGTTGGATTGTGTTGCGTCATAGCCGCGGCACGTTGCGTCATCGCCGGGGCAGACGCGCTGGGGCCGGCGCATGTGCAGTACTCTCTCTTCCGCGGTTTCCTCTCCTTCGGGCGCGCTGCGCATATAACCGGTGTGCCGTTCTCCGGCGAAGCAACATCCACGCTTGGCTCAAACACCTAGAGTCCACGCCGCTTTACAAGTACGCCAACGTCGTCATCGACTGGGACCGGCTTACGCAGTCCCCTCAACGTTATGCGCGCTATAAAACGCGGTCCCTTCGCCGCTCCGCCTATGCGTCGCATCTACACAGGGGTTCCCGCGAGGGGAGGTGGGAGTTTTCTTTCGTACAATCATATTTGCATCATCATCATCGTAATCCTAATTGTATGTTCACTGCGGGGCGAAAGCACCTTACAGAGACTCCGAACCGCTCCTATTCTGCGCTGTCCGAACCAATTTGCGTACGAATATCCAAATTACTGCTTAGATGACAGCGAATAAATACTTATCCTCCGCCTCGAGCGCTGTCTTTCTTACTCCCTGTCTGGAACGTACGGGTATGGGAACCAACCAAGCATACAATTATTGCCCGGTTAGTATTTTCGTCATTACTTCCTTTATAGGCAAGTAGAGCCAAAATCATCGTTTAACGGCCGCCTGCAAAGGCAGGCCCGATGAATGCGAGTCATATTAGTTTTATACCCTGTCTGGCGAGTTAATAGCCCACGTTAGAAATGTAATTTTTCGTAAACGCAAATTTGGAGGGACCCTGACTTTTCAGCACCCATCCTGCTGATACATTTCGCTGTAGCTCTACGATAACCCTTTACTATGGCTTGAATTGTGATGAGGAGAAGAAAGACCCAAATAATTGGTTGAAAAAGTTTGCTAAATTGTCCCCGTCCCTTCAGCTCTTGGATCCGAAAAGAAAATAGCTTATGATTTTTTTTTGCTTAGCACGACTGCTGAGCTGCGAGCATTACAGCAGGGTTGTTTTGTTGTAGGATCACTTTTCCTTATACGCGTCGAATCGAGTTCAGTGGGTAATTCTATCCGCATTCTTGACAACCTTGGAGGATAATCGACGGCAAAACGTTTGGGGAAGTTGTGCCCGGCGGCTTTTTTAGAGATACGGATCATATCGTTAAGCTTTGAGCACCATGAAGTATTGCGTTTCACACAATTATGAAATACTTTACCTTAGGATGCCAGACTGCACTAACCATCGAAATAAATGTACCGTCGAAATAGTAAAGCATGTGCAGCAAAAAAAAAAAAAGAAAAGTCAATATAATCGGGAAAACGTCCGTCAAAAACGCAGCAAAAGTACAGCATGTCAAGCGGGGAGCAGCGCAATGCTTCTCCGTGCTGTTATTTGCTTTTCTGTAATATTTATAACGTACGTCTGCACGAAATTGGGAGCCGTTCCGCCCTGTGAGGGTAAATGGCCAGCGAAAGTGTATAAATTGCACAGATGGGAAGATAATGCCCACTTGTTTATTTTACTGTCATTCGGTAACGGTAGTGACTATGGCTTTGTGATTACTTCATTAAACTTGAAAGGCCTAGAGTTTTATACCAGCAGACGAACATGGGATCCTGTTTCTCTTCCTTAGAAGCCTATGTATTAACAACAGATGGAAATTCCCCAAGCTCTTCAAGTGTAGTGTGAACTACATAATCACGAAAATTAAATGAAACTCGCGGTAATGGACACTCAATTGTCTTAGGGGCCAGTCGTCACATACTTTGTTGCGGGATATTTTCGATAACAAAGCAAGAGTTACAGCCGTTTTCTCTAACCATACTCCTGCCGTAAATGCCCATGTATTCACAACAGATGGGAGTTCTGGCACTTTTACCACTGCACTGTGAACTAATTAGTTATTGCAATACATAAAACTCCGCGCAATCGTTATGTCGCCATACCGGCCAATTGTCATATAATTGTTATGGTAGACTTGAAAAACAATACACTCTAAAAAAATTGTTTCAAATGGGCTTCACCACAATGCCCCACAGCGAGCAGTCAGCGTGCAAAATGTACGAATATGGCGAAGGACAAGGAACAGCATGCGATTAGAGTACAAAAAAATTCACTGCCCTTCCACTCTGTGAAGTGGGATCACCAGCGAAGCTGTGGGCCGCAATATTAGAGCCCCCTTTGCGTCTAATTGTCATATTTCTTTCTGGATGGTTCCGGGGAAAGAAAAGTTAGACTGGTTTTCTGCAACCATTCTACCTCCATGGATGGCCAGGCATCGACAGCAGACAGGAATTCTGAAACGTTTACAACATCACTGTTATCTAATTATGACAAGTAAATGAAACTCGGCGTAATGGTAGAGTCGTTTTATGGGATAATTGTTATATAATTTGTTTCAACATACTTTCGATAACACAGGAATTAGAGCTGTTTTATGTAATCATCCTCTCTCTTGATGGTCATGCTTCACTGTGCAACACACAATGTGAAAAGGCCACCTTACTAAGACCAAGCTTACACCGATCCCCCTCAAGTCGAGTTCACCTCTAAACACAAGTGTATGGCTGAGGAGACATTTATGCAGTGCCAATATAATCCTTCTTGTATAAGAATAGGAATTGCACTAGGGATTTTTCTGATTTCTTTTATCATTTTATTTCATATGCTGAAGGCGCGGCGCACAGTTTTACGATCCCGGGGATTTGAGTGGGCGCCGCAAGGTTGCGCTGAGCTCGCGTGTGATTCTTGTCTATATCGCTCCATTTCCGGAGATAATCTGCTGGATGGTGATGGATACTAGTCATAGACAGCTTCGCTGTAATAAAATCTGCGCTGGAACAACACCGCAAATGCACGCCTTGCGCTGTTGTTCCAGCGCAGTCTATTTTTTTACTCTAATCGCACGCAGGGCCTCATCATTCGCCGGGTTCACACATATGGGCACTCTGGTGCGTTCTGGAGCGTTGTGTTGAAGCCCAGCTGCGGGGATTTCTTGGATTGTGGGAGAGTCCTTCAAGAAGGACTCTGATTGTAGTTTTACAGCCGTTTCTACTGTGGATTCCCGATAAAGTTGGCTTTGCCGCAAGGTGTGTGTGCTGGCTCAGAACAATAATACACGAAACCTAGCCCTACACCGCTTCGCTGAAAAAGGTCCACCTATGCGACAAGTTGAACAAGGCATTTCCGTGAAGGCTTTGCGACATGTTTTAATTTATTGTACTTGAATGCGATTGAATTAAGTAAAATAACAAAGTAATTTTAAGTAAACCTACTTGGCCAATATTTGTGATTAACACGCAGGCGACCCAAGTCATAAATTCAAAATTTTCGATCCAGCATAACTAGCTTACGCTATTGAGGAAATGACTCAAACTGAGCCTAATGACTTTGAGCCCAAAAAAATGGAGGAGGCAAGTACATTAAAGGGAACCAAAGGTGAGCCTATACAAAGAAAAAAAAATGTATCAGTAGTGTGTTCAACTAGCCACGTCTAACCCAGGCTCTTCCGAACACCTCATTACCCGTGAATCCTGCAGGCATAAGGCAATAGGACAGCAGACGGTGTTTTTTTTTTTGTGCGCACTGGAGCTTCCTTAAGCAGAAGTTGTTTAAAAGGGGGTTGCCACTTCATTATATCGATACCTCTGGTATGGTTGAATTTTGTATGTAATACCCCCTTCGAAATGGGAACACCGTTAAATGAAAATAATTTTTAGAACTCTGTTTGGTGACATCTTATAGAATGTTTGTTTTGGCAAGTAGTTTCTTGGGCAAAAGGATGCTGCTCTGCTGTGCTCATCTTCAGTTCTGAGTCATGTCCCAAGAGGGTATGCTAAGAACTAGCACGTTTATTTTATCTTTCCAACAGATGCACATACCTTTACGCATTTTCGATAAATGCTCCGTCGGCATCACTGTTGTGCACTTTCAACATCTGTGGGCCCGATGCACAATACCTTAACCCTTTGACGCCCAAAACTTCATTATCTTGCTTAAGCATGGAAGAAGTTATTATTCTTATCTAAAAGGTCTTCAGACATCACGAATATGAAGTCAGAAAAAAAATTGATTCATTAGGACGGACACTGGGACACACTGGGCACTGGGAAACACTGGGCACTGGCTGCCCATATATCACTTGAACAAGAGCTACCTTGATCACCATGATTTGTGGGTGAAGTGAAGACAATAACGTAAAGTTTGTATTGCTATCATTTGTAATAACAACGAAATTGCACAATTTCGGTTACCTGTCACTAGCCCACTGAGCCACCCGGGCTGGATGCAAGTTGACACGCGTAAACTTTTTTTTTTTTTTAAACACACGGAAGTGTGTGCTGCACTCTCTTCTTTAATTTGTGAAGGTCCGGGAACCTTTGTCTGTCGATAGATGGTGGTTGAAAAAGGCACAAAGAGCGAGACAGAAAAATATTGCTTGAGTTGTTGCTCTTAAGCAACACTGAGCATTAAGGGGTTAAATAAGCAGACCTAGAAAAAAAACGCTGGTACAAAAAAAAAAAACTAGAAAAAAAGGTACGAAGCGCATGCGCCCCACACGTTGTACGTAAATAATAAAGCGTGAGTTCCAGCGCAGGGATGCCATAAACGCATTTAAATTTCAGGCGTTCAGATCGGCTTTTTTTAACCCTTTGTCGGAATAGGGAACTGGTATTTTATTTTCTTCTCTAAAGCTTAAGTTTGCATTTCGCTTAGTTTATGACATCAGTATGCTTAAGAAATTTTAATGCGAAGCATTTTATGTCTCACCGAAACCGTACGTTGCGTCAAAAAAAAAAAAACCACTGCAGGAAAATTATAACCTTCTCTGACGACGTTGATGGTTATCGTGGGGGGACTAAAAGAAAAAAAAATTGTGCCCTTCTACTCTTTGAAGAAGGATGACCTGCGAAGCTGGACGCAGTCCACCATGGGCACAAAACAAAACAAGTTTGTAATTTGCGATTGAGCTTACTTTCTAACCAATTAACTGAATTAAACTTGAAATGACAAGAGCTTTATTCCGGCGGACAAACAAGGGACTGTCTATTTTCCTCACGCGAAGATTGTATAACACACCAACACAATGAGCTCGACCACTGAGGACACCGGTCATGTCAAATTGGGCCGCTTGACGTCCGCGTTTAAATTTCCCGCCAGCACAGCAGGCATGTCATCAGAAAGGGCATGAAACCTTTAGCTGCGAGTGCACACCCCCACCCCTCCCTCTACTCCCAACACGTGCACGCATAAACCGGCAATCCGTTATGTGCGCGTGCTTAGAAGTGAAAGACACCACCGAAAATTCGCTCTGAAAGCTCTTTACGCTGAACATGTCATATTGGATCACGTCGGCGTTACAAGTGCACAAGTTGCTCTTCATCCGGGAGGGATTCGCAGTTAGTTGACGAGTTACAAACAGCGCAGGAACAAGACGATAGGAGGATCACACAAACACGGCGCTGTGTTTGTGTGATCCTCCTATCGTCTTGTTCCTGCGCTGTTTGTAACTCAGTTATGTACCAACTGGCCCGCCTACAATCTGTGTTGTAGTTGAAGAGCTGCAACCTGACGGGTCAATGGCGGCGGTAGCGGCTTTGCGTAGTTCTCGAGCCCATTTAAGCTTCTCTTCGGGAAGACCTTTATTCGATTCCCGTTCTTCCTCCTACAAGCGAACGACAAGTGTCCGGCCCATAGCGAGTTTTAACCTGGAAGAACTCGAGTTTTATTCTAGCGGACAAATATGTCGCTCTCCGTTTCCCTCCGCCGTTGTAGGCATATTACTGTCTGCGTGACACACCAACACAGACCCAAGCCGCTCGATTAGGGACGACAGCGGACAGGGTGCTGTGGGCCATTTGACTTGCGCGTTTAAATCTTTCACCACCACAACGGGCATGTTGTCGGTAGCTGCATGAATCCCAGCTGTGCGCGCACGCCGCTCTCCTTCTGCCTGCGACCTGTGCCCACATAAATCGGCCGCCGGTGATGGGCGCATAGTTAGGCGTAATACACAACGGTGAAAATGTCGTTCGGAAAGCCTTTCTAGCTTAAGAAAAATTATGGGCTCACGCTCGCGTTCCAACCGACCAAATTGCTCTTCAACAGGGCGGGATTCGAGCTACTCGGCGATGTTGAATTTTAGGCAGCAACGACGCCGCTGCATGTTCGGAAGCGGCGGCCTTCGGTCGTTTAATGCGCGCTTCTGTTGATTCTCCGCAATCACCTGATAACGGCGCTACCGCCGTTGTCAGCCGATTGCGCAACTTGTGAAATAGGCATCGCTGGTGACGAGAAGAGTAAAAGCTGTGAAAGAGGGGTTGGCGGGGGTGAGAAGGAGCTCCGGAGCCGCGCTGTGTAAATCCGCTTCACCGGAATGAAAACTGGGGGAGGGGGGGGGGGGGGGGGTTAGACATATACTGCTTCGCGGTAAAAACGCTTCCCGTGGTGGGAATCGAACCTGCGTCCCTCGCGTTATGGAGCCGACGTCTATCCAACTGCGACCTTGCGGCATGATCGAAGCAGTATGGATTTCGAGAGGGTTGCCTGGACGCGCAAAATTGGACAGAAAAATCATGCACCCTTCAGTCTAACGACGACGACGCTTGAACGTGAAGCTTTCTTCGTGCGAAATCAAATGGCGAAGGGTCAAAGTCAAAGCCTCTGGGATCAAAAGTCCGAACTCCGTCCAAGTCGAAGCCAAAGTCCAAAGTTCGTGAGAAAACCTTCTGAGAGTCACAACGTCCAAGCTCAGATGACAACCAAGGAATCCCTCACGTGAAAGCTTCGCGTTCAACCATCGTGGTCGTTAGCGGCAAGTGCACGGGTTGTGAGTGAAGGGAAGGAAGGGGCGGGGGGGGGGGGGGGGCACGGGCATCTTAAGATTTCATGCCCTTGCTGATGACATGCCCGTTGTGTCGGCGTGAGGTTTAAACATGGCCGTCAAACAGCACAATGCGACCGGTTTGGTGTCCTCAGTGGTAGAGTGGATTGGGTTGGCGTGTTACACAAACAGTAAGATGCAGACGACGCGGGAAGGAAACAGACAGCTCTACGTTTGTTTACTAGGATAAAGCTCGGGTTTTTCCAAATTTTATTCGGGTAATTGACTAGGAAGTATGCTTAGTCGTAAATTACTACAAACAAACGTGTTTTGTTTCGTGTATTCCATGGAGGGCTTCATTTGTGCGTGTAGAACTGTAGATCCTCGTCCTTGTCCCGCCTAGCGCCAGCAGTGCTCCGAGTAAAAAACCAACTAGCCCCATTTCGAGCTCTGGTTAACCATGGAGGGCGTGCGGCTTCGCAGGTAATCCGTTTTAACAGAGTGGAAGGCCACCGATTTTTTATTATGCAGTCTCACTTTAATTGAGTAAATGTATTGTTGGCAATTTTTTATTGCTTTGCTGAGAACAAGGTAGCTTCGGGCAGAATTTTAGTGGTTAACAAAGCTGCAAACTCGCCGACGGCATCAGTTCTGCCTTCGCTGTGGGGGGTGTGCATCCGCTGACGTAAGCAATTCTCGGGCGCCACAATTTTCAATTCCAAAAACGCTTCATGGGGTTCTACTTTATTGCTGCTCCCGTTCTAACCCACATTGTAGCATAGCTGTAATACCTCTAGCAGCGCTCAGAAGCGGGCTAGTAGGCATGCGTCGATAATAGCGGCGCACTACCTTAGTACCTCCCAATGTTTGTCCGCGTCCGTGCGCATAGCATTTACAATCGGAAATAATCACACAGGCACCCGCAGGATTCGAGCTTGTGCCTGGTAGACGAGACAGAGTTTACGTAAGTCATCTTACCCACTGGGCTACGACCGTGAGTTAGTACCCGACAGTCAAATGGCTGACTCCCTCGCCTGCAACGGTGTGGAGTACATTAGGACCTCCCAATGTCCGTCCGCGTCCATCCGTGCGCACACCACCATCACGCAAAAATCTGTGCGGAAACTACTTAAAAGGGTGCAAGAACACTTCAAAACAACCGAAAACAGGCACAAGCATAACCCAGCAACGATAAAACGCGCAAAAACACCGGTGTAGTCAGGTTGTGATCAAGTTATAATACACAGTGACTGCATCGAACTACGCTAGATGACGCTACGTGTAAACACAAGATGGCGCCGCGGTGCACCGAGCGGGTTCCGGAAATCACACACCCTCTTCCCGCCATGGACGGAAACGAACGTAAGAAGCGTCACGCTGCTGCTCCACGTCTACGAAGACAACGAGCTTGCCCGAATACGAAAGCGCGGCAAGCGGAGGCAAAGCGACTAAAATCGAATGACGGTCGGGGCGCAACTTGGATGTCATTTCGAGTCCCCGTAATCCACACCCTCACCATCATCCACGGAGTGGAGATGCTGTCATTTTTTTAAAAAAAGCGAAACTTTAGCGTTCTCACTGATGGCGCCTGTAACGCAAAAACACGCTGCAGGAAAGCCAACTTTCTCTGACGATGATGATGACTGACCGTGGGTGAAGTGAAAAAAAAAAAAAAACGCTTCCCGTGGCCAGAACCGAGCCGAGCCGCTGTATATCCGATTGCTCCATTTCGACATGGGCGAAACGGTTTCGAAAGCTGAGACGACAACCAAAGAATCCGCCACGAGAAAGCTTCGCGTTCAACCAGCGGCGTCGTTATACGGAGGGGCGCACGATTTTTTCTTCTTTCGTGTGTTTTTCTGCCCATCTCGAGTTGAGAGTAAGGCATAACTAAATGTCGGCACTTGCGCAACTGTTTGAGCCAATGGCTGCTGAGCACAGAAACGCCCCGTTATGATTGCTATGCCTCCGAAACTAGCTAGCTCCATCTCTTAGGCGCGATCTTGATCTTCGGCGCTAACGATGCATGAAAGCTTTGTCGTACACTTCAAAAAATTGAGCATATATGGATAAATGTAACGCCATGCTCCAAAATTCTGGACGTAAAATCATTTTTTTTAAAGTGGAGTTGGCACTATTGAAATATAAATCGTAACTGCATGCCGAAGTGGCAGCGTCGGAAAATTGCTCACCTGGTGGCCACACAAAAAATTTTAATAATTATATTTGGCAACACATCTATACGTACCAGCTATAGTGTACACGTCTTGAAGAAAACTTAAAAGGCCACCTATTCTGAAGCCCTTGACTACGGCGTGCCTCATCGCCTCCGTTTAGTCGGCACCCCACAATCAATCAATTCAAAATCAATTGAAAGCTCCCCCCCCCCCCCCGCCTTTCCTACTCCCTTCCCACCCCCCTTCCTGATCGAGCAGACCAGGAAACATTCGTAGCGGGGATCGTAAATTCCTCTGCGCTGGTCTTCTGTTGTTTGTCAACCGAGCCGTCCACGAATACGTGAATAATATCTCCATACATGCGATCGAAGTGCTCCAGTACTAGCGTTCTCACCTCTGCTACCTGAGTGAATCGCGTCAAACGAATATTAGGCATTGTTAATGGGCACTCCAAGCTTTCAAAACACAAAGGCGGTTCCGAATTCGACCGTTTCTGCTGCAGTTGTGGGGTAAAAAGCACTCAGAGAGGGAGAGAGAGGAAAACACTATATTTCTGGCGAGTCCCAGCCTTAGGGAGTGCCCCCAAGGGAGGAGGTGGAGGGGGGGTCGGGGGGGGGGGGGTGCGAGGTAATACTGGTCAGGAGCTGCAGTTTGGGTGAGGAGCTCCCGGTCCCTTCCAGCCAGGTAGTGAGAGGTTGAGTAACAGGAGCGGGAATAAAAGGGGAATTCCATAATACCGTGTGACGTGGTATCTCGAGCGCCACATGTCATGCAGTTAGGGTGTGGAAATATATAGTGTGTGATAGATGGGGTGGAATACGTGTCTGGTGGGAGAGAGAGAGAATACGTAATTCAGATTGGAAAGAAAAGGGGAAAAGGGGGGTGGCTTGGGAGGCTAAGAGGATCCTCATTCGAGGCAGCAGCTCCTGGTGGCCACCAGGCTCCTCTGCTTCGCCAACTTGGTTGCGGTAGTAAGCCACGCTTCATTGTGGCGTGCCCTAATTGGCTTGGCGTTTGGGCAGTCCCACAAGATGTGTTTGTTATTGTTGCCATAACCTGGCTAGAGATGGAGGGGAGACGTGTGAGGGGGAGGTAGTTCGTTGTTAGGTGTGAGGGGTAGGTAGACTTAGCACGTTTCCCCTTTGCTTTCCTTGGCTTTCTTGACTGCCTACCCTCATTTCTGTATTAATTCAAGCAGCCCCTCGTTTCCCACTCTGATTCACTACTTGCATCGCGAGAGTCTCTATTCTAGCAGTCTGCTCTAGCAGAGCTAGTGGCATAATGGCATAAGCGCTATTGATGCGGTGTTGAGCTTAAAAGGGCTGCCTGCTTGAAGGCAAGACCCACAGACCGCGCAGGCCCTGTTCACTCGGTGTGCCCTGGCTGGGAGCTCAGCAGTACGGGCTCAAAGTTCGCCAGGTGCTCTCTCCGCTCCACGGAGGAAGACGGCCCATTCTGTGCCGAGCTCATTTACGTACCAAAAAAATCGGAGGAAAACGGAACGGAGAAATTCCAGCCTGCATAATTTATTTCTAAGCGAAACACTCGCCGTCTGTCATCAGACGAAAGGCGAAAATTAAGCTGTATGGAAGGCGTGATCTTTCGCTTGATAACAAGACGTTAAACGACCGAAGCAACGCACATCTCTTATTTTTCAGCGCAGTACAGGGAGCACTGTGCCGTTACAACGCCAAGAGCAAACACATTTCGATTTGGTGACCGCATTTATTCAACGGCGGCTTGGATTTGCCACGTGCTTAGGTTTAGTGTTCCTTGACCGTGACTAGCCAGAGCGGCGGCGACCTTTCCGCGCCTGACAAAAGCACATGTGCTGCATAATAATTACGGTGGGCCAATAAGAGAGGCGCGCCAAACATGTTGCTCGTCAAAAGCCCTTCTGAATAACAATGAGAAGCAGAGCAAAGCAAGCACGAAAAAAAATCAAAGCACCAAAGCGACAAGTCTTGCCGTTGTCTATCCCCGGACTGCGTAAGCAGGGCGTCTGGTTGGTGACGTCCCAGTAGGGTGCATTGAGGGTGGCTTATAGCAAGAAAAGGATGGTTGACTTCACTGTGGGTGCGTGCAGCATACGTGGGGAAACGAAGCCGCGATATGAGCAACATATGCGACACTATCGTTGCCCGGCGTCATTATTCGCGCATACTGAGAAAGCAGTCGTTTTTACTGCTAGTGAATGTAAAGCGCCCTATGTTGGCGTCCATGGGGAAGCAAAAGCGCATCGTTAAGTTGTTCGGATTTTTAACAGTGTATTTTTATCTGTTTAAGTTTGAGCTCTGTCCTTGGGGATCATTAACAGAAAACTATCATCGTCGGCAAGTGGAGAGGGGGAAAATGCTAGGCCAGGAAGTGTGAGGGAAAGAGGCGAGGAGGCAAGGGGCCCACGAGCGGATATAGGGAGCGCGCGCCTCAAGGAAAAAAAAATGTGGTTAGGGAGGTACCGTGAATCGAACTCAGGACGTTCACGCCGTGAAACCGGGCCCCTAACCGCTGAGCCACCCCAAAGGCCGACGGGTACGTGGTTAGCAGAGGCAGGTAAGAACAGCTTGCGCAGCCAATCGGAGGAGGAGGAATAAACATTTAATTGAGCAGTCAATGTTGTTGGGTTGACCGCCAGGTGGGGGACCTCCTTAGTCCAGGAAGCCCTGGGTCTTGGCGGCCTGTCTCGCCCGGTCTACCAGATGTTGTTGGTGATCCGGGTTGGAGCTGGTCAACCGACCCTCCCACTGCTCAAGTGAGGGATTTGGGTTTGGGGCAAGGGATGGTGTGTGGCGGCACTCCCATACCATGTGGTAGAGAGTGCATGGCTCCACGCAGAATTTACAAGTGTATGTGTGCAGTGTCGGATGCATTGAGTGTAGTAATGTACCATGTGGAAATGTGTTAGTCTGTAGCTGTCTGTAGATGACCGTGTCTTCGCGAGACATGTTGAGATGTGGAGGCGGAAAGGTTCTTCGTCCCAAGCGGTAGTGGGCCAGGATGTCACTGTACCTTCTGGGGATTATTTCTCTCGTTGGGCTAATGGAAGGACTGGCTGACATCCCAGAAGGAGGCGCCCGGTGAGTGTGGGCTCGGGCTGCGGCATGAGCCGCCTCATTCTCTTCCAGTGATGAATGAGCCGGTGTCCATATGATGAAAATTTCGGGTAAATCAGGGTGGGCCGATAAAATTTTTGCTGCTGTTGATGAAATGCGTCCAATTTGAAAGTTTCGACACGCCGTCTGGGAGTCTGATAGGATGATGACATGTTCTTTGCCACTGGTAGCTGCAAGGGCAATGGCTGCTTCTTCGGCGGTGTCGATGTCCTTGGTAGGTATAGAAGCTGAAGCTAGCTCCAGTCCCTGGTTATTGACTATGCTGATGGCGTGGGCTGATCTACTGGGGTATAGTGATGCGTCCGCGTACCTAACGTCAGGCCGTTTCCCGTATGCAGTTCGAAGAGCTTGAACTCTTGCCTTGCGTCGTGCTCTGTTGAAAAAAAAAAGAGTTGTGTTGGCACGCAGTTTGCAACACCTACAAGGAAAAAAAATGTTGGGCAGGATTTTCCTGAAGTATTGGAGCCAAATTGACTAATTTTGACGCAGAAAAAAAATGAACCTACCAACAAATTATGGCGCCAATAGCGGGCAAAAGCCATTCCATCTCGCCATCCTTGGCCGCCTCATTACGAGACGGAAGGCAAAGGCACACATGTGTTTGGGAGGTTGGAAATAAATAACGAAAGAACGAAAAAAGAAAATAAACTTACCTCCCAAATTAAGCGCAACAGAAAACAAATGAAAGACCGCCGCCGCAGTCGCATGAAACAAAAGAGAACCAGAAAAAAAAACGCATCCTGTGGTCGGAATCGACCATGGGTACCTCGCATTATGAATCCCGTGTCTATCCGATTGCGCTATCATCGCATTCTATTTTTTTCTCTTTACGGCATGGAATATTTAGTCAAATTCAGACACGACAAGTGACACACAATATACAAACTAACAGACAGCGAAGAGTAAGCACATCAGTCTAACAAAGATGAGCACCATTTCAAAACTCGGACAAGCAGGCGCACGCATCCAAAAGATGCCGCCACTCCGGTGGATCGCGTTGCTGAGGAGCGCCATCATCGCATTCGGGGCGCGCAGCATTTCTCTCTCTCTCTTTTTTCCTTCGGGTTCGTAGCGCGGGCGTTGGCTTTGGACTTTGGCAGTTTGGACTTGGAACTTTATGATGTTAGATTGTGCATTTTAATTTAATTCAGCTTGCATGTAGAAAGCTTCGCTTTTTAACATTATTTTCTTAAGAAAGGCGTAAACCTAAGTAAAGCCTAAGTAAAGTAAGTAAAACCTAAGTAAAGACCTAAGTAAATCTAGTGAAGAACCCCAGCTAAGCCGTTTCATCAGTCTTCGCATCTCAATTGCGAAGGTGGCCTAATTTGTTAGTCACCTGCCTTTTGAGTTGACTGCAAGCGCTTGAAAATTATGTTGTACCAATATACACGAGAGGTAGCTAACCCATGGTCGGTTACAAGTAAAGAACAGCAACGGAAGCTGTTCATATCCCTTATTACAGCCACAGGATGTTCCTCTGGTGTTCCCGAAAAAGGCCGGTACCCATGCTCAGGTTTCTTAAAACACTTGAACAAAAAACTCCGTAAGAAAACATATATTTATTTATTGTTGCAATTTATTGCGTCGCAGGTACATCGATTACTAGAACACGCATTTTTAAATTAAACAAAAAAAAACTTTTGCCGTTACTACTTTAATATTTTGCGCTTTATACTTTGCAATACTTCCTAGCACGCGCAATATGTTTTAACATTGGCAAACGTTTAAAAGTTTAAACTTATCGTTCATTTCATGCTGCAAAGGGCGTTGCTCTGCTTCTGCCCGCATGCACGAGTTGTCACGGGACATTTCAACATGGTCACTTCCCGTCACGATTCCAGGTCAGTTTAACTGTGCTGCAGGACAAGTAGTAGATGAATTTGCCCCAGGGGTGTTTCGCGCTAAAGCCTGAATCGCCAACACGACACTGGCCCCTTCCTTTCATGGCCTAATGCTGGGCGCAAGTTGATCATGTCGAACCAACCGTTCGTAGTGTTCGGTGCTAATAGTGACCCACAATCAGACCCACTATTACAGAGAAAATTTTTCCATCTATGCGGCGTACTGCGTCTATAAACAAGTGCAGCGATGAAAACCATACTCGGTAACAAAGCAGACGATTCCTCGTGTTACGCTGGACCTCGTTTCAACATCGCGACTAATGACATCTGCGTTTCGACACGCCTCGTCCTCGACGATTGGTCGGCGGAGCGATGCAGACAGATGAGGCGTTGTTTTTCTAAATGAGCCAGATCCAGAAACCGAAACTAAGTCAGGTCAAATTGCAGTGCAAGGAGAAACTCGGCAATTTTCCCCTAAAAAAGAGAGGGCAGAAAATAGGTGTGAGATAACGCCCTCGTGTACGCAGATAGTAGCTCGTAACGAAAATGCGTCAGATGCTGCTGTTTCACAGATCACAATGACCTAAATCCGTTTCCCCAATGGGAGTTTGCTTCTGACTTGACTGTTCAGAATGTTTCGTGGGTGTTTTCAGAAGGTTCTTTTTTTTTTTTTTTGCTTTTCGGAGCTGGTTTATCATGAATTCAGACGGCGATTAGAAGATCGGCGAAAGATCTGTCCCCAGGTGTCATTGACCAAATGAACGGAAGAAGTGAACGCAATGAAACTGAGAGATGTGAGGCAAGGATTTCATCTCGTCTTCCCGGTCGCTACGCAGTAACTCTGGTTAAATTAATTTTTTTATACCTATATTTACCATTTAGTGCTAACTAAATAGCCGTCGCTTACAAGCCTTGGCAGATCGCCCCCCCCCCCCCCCCTCTGAGGGTACGAACCACTCCATTAAGGTGAAGAAGAAGATATGAGCACCCGTCTTGTGAAGCGTTTTGAAAATTCATTGCACGGCAATGAAGAGCTTGCTTATTTCGTGAGTGCCTTCAGGCGTTCCCAAGAAAATTAACCTAGGGAAGAATTCGAAAAGAGCTGCTAATGGTGCCAAGAGGACTCATCTGCTCTCCATGTATAGTTCTACTGTTCTTGAAGCCCTGTTGGATATGTTTAATTCCTTTCCCGCCAAAACTCAATCGCACCATTCTTGAAAATTTATCCAAATATAGTTTTCATAAGAATGCCGCATCAACTCGAGTGTTTCAATTGAATATGAGCAAAATCCAAACTTATCATCCCGATATTTATAGAATTCACCGCACAATATTTAATTACTCGTGGCCATAAACTTCCAATAGCTGACATGTAAAACATACCGTATAATACCTTTGACAGCGTTGCATTTAGGTTCGATAACAAACTTCCTTTTTTTCCCAAATTCGGCTTTTCGAGTCGTCTCGTTGCTCCGAGAGGTTAACAGCTCAAATTCGCTTCAGGTGGGTTTGGCCCATTTCAAAAAAAAAAAAAAAACCCGCCTCAAATGAGCATTTGCCGTTGCCTTTCTTAACTCGCAATCGACCATGGTAACTACGCCTTGAGCTTTACCCTTCTTTTGTGTGTCTGGGTACACTAGTAAAAACCACTTGTATATTCTTCGCACTAGAAAGCAATCCTATGCGAGATTCAAATGGAGCTTGAGCTGATTTGGAGCCTCATTGAATAGTTTAGAACAAATCGTCTAGACAGAACGCATTCCAAGTCGTACATAAAATTTAAAAGAAGTGAACCGTCTCACTAAGCAACCTGAGCCAGCAAGCTGCACGGAGCGTTCATTCATTGTCGTCCTAGTCCGGACGTGGGCATGCGCCGTGTGTTGACGAGGCCTTTTTTTTCATTTTTCACGACAAACGATAGCCTTGACCAGGTTCTTAGCCAGTTTCCTGCTGAGTGCGTGCCTTAAAAGCAAATGATTGTAGGGTATCGTTATCAATCAATCAATCAATCAATCAATCAATCAATCAATCAATCAATCAATCAATCAATCAATCAATCAATCAATCAATCAATCAATCAATCAATCAATCAATCAATCATCAATTTCATTGTTATATATCTGTGTACTTTATTTTATTTTATAAACCACCGGAATCGTCATGTACTATAGCCGTAGTTTGTTCCTGATTCCATCTGAGGCAAATAGTACGGACCATGGGGAATTATTTTTTCCTCCAGGCGTTCATAGTATTACAAAACTTGCGTTTAAAGCCATGTATTTCACTCATTATTAGCATAAGAGCCGCCAGCTGAGCGGTCCTGACTTACGCTTCGAAACCCGTGAGGCCTGAGTTAAATCACCAGTGCTCACGCGCGTGTTTTATCTTCCAAATATGCGATAAAAGCATCCCCACATGCACAGAAATTTGGGGACAGGTTGGGCACTACCACAGAGATTTTTACACCTAGTATATAGCACACCCAGGCTCGATGTCCTTATATTTGTACGTTATTTTAAAAATGATATAAAGAGGAGCTTTTCCCTCCAGGGAAAGGTACATTTTAGCATTAGTACTGAGGAACCACATGAATTAAGAACCATATGATGCAATTCCTAAACGTCTCTGATACCGTATTTAAAAGAACATCTCTTTATAGTGTTATGACATATTTTGATAACCCGCTAAATTAGAATTTTTCTATACTCATCAATGAATGTTTATTCTCTCTCTCTCTCTCTCTCTCTCTCTCTCTCTCTCTCTCTCTGTCTCTCTCTCAGTCTCTGTCTCTGTCCCTCCCTCTACCTCTATCTCTTTATCATGAAAACTGACTTAACTAGGGACCTGTATGCGTTTTATATATTGCTATTTAAGTTTTTTTTTTTCCGTCTACCTATTTTTCTAGAGCTATTTTGACTCCGGGTGGAAGCCGGCAACAATCACAATCCTGCTAATGGAATGTTTTTTTTTTTTTTTTTTTTGCCTTACTCTTTGTGTTTTCACTAACTGCCAGTTCAGCGCCTATGTAACTGTTCTGAGTGATTTTAAAACTCGTCTAATTCCATTGTCATTCAATTACCTTTTGTTCTAGAACTAACCACGTTTAATACTATTTTCTAATGTACATATATTAACATATTTAATAACGTATGGGTACGAGCTAGTTGGTACACCATTTAGAGCAACGCAAAGACGACGAAATACGTAGAAGGCAAGTACCGGAGCTAGCGCCAGAAATAGCATTCAATGCTGTTTTCTCATGGTGCTTCATATGTGCTTTTTTCTCAT